>NW_027195945.1:52500-120873 GCF_038502225.1 Cherax quadricarinatus | reverse complement strand
GACTGATTGAGATGTTGAATAAAAGTTTCTTTAATTTAAATTGTGGGTTTTGCAGTTGTAGATGATGGTAGTCGTGATTTTGTTGATTTTGTGATTGCAGAAGATAATTTATAATTTTTTTTAGGTTGAATTCTGTGATATCAACTGTTGCTGCGATGAAGATTGCAACACTGAGGACCGCAGAGTATTCTCTCACTGCCAGATGCGGCCTCAGAACGTTTTAGGTGAGTGCTAATTTAAATCAGGGCTGTGGAGTTGGAGTCAGAGGTGGAGGCAGTTCTTGGGTTACTGGAGTCGTAGTTGGAGTCGTGGAGATGGAGTTGGGGTCCGAAGCAGTTCTTGGGTTACTGGAGTCATAGTTGGAGTTGGGGTCGGAAGCAATTCTTGGGTTATTGGTGTTGCATTTGGAGTCAGTAAAATGTAATCAAAGGAGTTGGAGTCAGAATCGGAGGTGTCATAAATAAAGGAGTCAGAGTCGAAGGTTTTATGTGCCGACTCCACAGCCCTGATTTAACCCTTAAACTGTCCAAACATAGATCTACGTTCACGTGTGTAGCGCATGTAAAAAAAAAAGCATGCAAAAAAAAAAAAAAGGTAGATCTACGTTTGGAGCCCCCTGCACTTGGACGTAGATCTACGTTTGGAGCCCCCTGCACTTGGACGTAGATCTACGTTTGGAGCCCCCTGCACTTGGACGTAGATCTACGTTTGGACAGTTTAAAGGTTAAACCCAGACAGTTTTAGAGTTTTTACCATTAGAAAAGTACAATTACAGTGGTCCCCAGCTTTTCGTAGTTCCCGGCAATCGTAAAATTCGCCAATCATAGAGGTATTTTCATATAAACATGGACTCGCTTTTCATAGGTTGACTCGCGAGTCGTAGTTCGTCCGGGACGCGTACCCACAGTGTGAGCCAGGGTGGCAGCCAGTCTGGCATTGTTTACCAGTGAGCGAAGGTCCCCTCACGTGCTCCAGCGAAATATTTCATAATATTCCATTTATTTTAGTGCTTGCAAGTACTAAATAAGCTACCATGGCTCCAAAGAAAGCTCCTAGTGCCAAGCCTGTGGTAAAGAAGGTGAGAAATACGATTGAATTTAAGAAAACCATCATTGAACAATATGAAAGTGGTACAAGTGCGGCCGAACTGTCCAGGATGTATAAGAAACTCTACACAACCTTATGTTCCATAGTGGCCAAGAAAAATGAAATAAAGGATGCTGTTGTTGCAAAGGGAGTAACTATGCTGGCAAAAATGAGATCACCAGTACTGGAAGAGGTTGAGAAGTTATTATTGGTGTGGATAAATGAGAAACAATTAGCAGGAGATACTCTTATGACTTTGTTTATTTGTGAAAAGGCTAGGCAGTTGCATGAAGATTTGGTAAAGAAATTGCCTGCAAATAGTGGTGAAGTGAGTGAATTTAAGGTCAGCAAAGGCTGGTTTGAGAGATTTAAGAACCGTACTGGCATACACAGTGTGGTAAGGCATGGTGAGGCTGCCAGTTCGGATCACAAGGCGGCTGAAAAATATGTGCATGAATTCCAGGAGTACATAGAGGCTGAAGGACTGAAACCTGAACAAGTGTTCAATTGTGACGAAACAGGCCTCTTTTGGAAGAAAATGCCAAAGAGGACCTTCATTACACAAGAGGAAAAGGCAATGCCAGGACACAAGCCTATGAAAGACAGGCTGACGCTAATGTTCTGTGCTAATGCTAGTGGGGATTTCAAAGTGAAGCCATTACTAGTGTACCATTCTGAAAATCCCAGAGTGTTCAGGAAAAACAATGTTATGAAGAGTAAATTGTGTGTGTTTTGGAAATCTAATAGTAAGGCATGAGTCACGAGGGAAATTTTCGTCAAGTGGTTCAATGAAGTGTTTGGCCCTAGTGTGAAGGAGTATCTCCTGGAAAAGAAATTGGATCTCAAGTGCCTGCTAGTAATGGACAATGCACCTGCTCATCCTCCAAACTTGGATGACTTAATTTTCGAGGAGTTTGGGTTCATCACAGTAAAGTTCTTGCCCCCAAATACCACTCCTCTCCTCCAACCCATGGACCAGCAGGTTATTGCAAACTTTAAAAAACTCTACACAAAAGCAATGTTTCACAGGTGCTTGACTGTGACCACAGACACTCACTTGACCCTAAGGGAATTTTGGAGAGAACACTTCAGCATCCTCCACTGCATAACCCTTATAGGTATGGCTTGGGAGGGAGTGACTACCAGGACTTTGAACTCTGCCTGGAGAAAATTGTGGCCAGATTGTGTCGACAAGAGGGATTTTGAAGAATTTGGGACTGACCCTAATGAGCCTGTCTGTTGTAAAATCAGTTGTGGCACTGGGGAGTTCCATGGGGTTGGATGTGAGTTTGGAGGATGTGGAAGAATTGGTGGAAGACCACAATGAAGAGCTCACCACTGAGGAGCTGCAAGAGCTTCAGCAGGAAGAGCAACACATTGCAGCTCAGAATCTTGCTGAAGAGGAGGAAGAGAGATGGAAGAAGGTGCCTTCTTCAGAAATTAAAGAGATTTTTACTATGTGGGGGTAAGATGGAAAGCTTTATGTAGAAACATCACCCTAACAAGGTTGTTGCAAGCCAGGTTGGCAACATGTACAGTGACAAAGTCTTGGGCCATTTTAGGGAGACAGGACTCCAGTGACTCTCAAGCTGGTCCTAGTGGCATTAAGAAACAGAGAAGAGAAGTAACCCCAGAAAAGCAATTGGTACCTGAGGTGTTGATGGAAGGGGATTCCCCTTCCAAACTATAAACAATCCACTCTCTCTCCTCCTCCAGTCTCCCATACACTAAGAAGAATCTCCAATAAAGGTAAGTGTTATGCTGTTAATGTTTCATTCATCATTTCCCATTGTATTGTTTATGTACTACATGTATATTTCATGTTAAAAATTTTTTTGTTTTAATACTTCTGGGTGTCAGGAACGGATTAATTGTATTTACATTATTTCTTATGGGGAAAATTGATTCGTAAATCGTAAATTTCGTTTATAGTAACGGCTCCAGGAACGGATTAATTACGAACAACGAGGGACCACTGTACATTTTAAAAGAGAAATATTAACATACAGCTAATATTTCTTTTACTATGTAAAACTTACAAAGATTTCATATTTAATATTAAAGTGAAGACCTAAATATTTTTGTTTTTGTATTTGCCAGTAAAATCCTCTGAAACATGAAATAGATTGTTAGATTGTTGTTTGTTCAGTAAGTCATCTGTTTATCTTCTCCTTTGCTCCCTATCAGAGCTTTCAGCAACATAGAAAACATTACAGTGGAACCTCAAAAATTGAACTGCTCCCAACTCAACCAATTATGTAAGTGTATTTTTGTAAGATTGTGTATTTTTGAGGGTCTGAAATGGACTACTCTAATTTACATTATTCCTGATGGGAATAAATTCGTTCGGTAGCGACACTTGAACAGCCTTCTGGACTGAAGAAAGTTCTATATTTGAGGTTCCACTGTATTATCTTCTGTGTTTATTTTAACCCTTAAACGGTCCAAACAGATCGACGTTCAAATTCGCAGCTACAAAAGTAGATCTACTTTTTTTTACATATTTTCAAATATAACAAAAAAAATGTAGATAAAAGTTTTTTTACACGTTTTCACATGTAAAACAAAAAAAAAAGATCTACATTTTTTACATACTTTCAGATGTTGAAAAAACATATATATACGTTTGGACCATTTAAGGGTTAAGTGCTGTTTCAAACTGGAGGACTCGATAAAAAATGAACATTGATAGAAAACAGTAGTCTAGGCTGAAGGTGTTAGGGAGGTCTTGAAGCTGCACTAGGACCTTCATATCCGCGGATTCTGTATCTGCGGCTTCAGTTATCCGTGGTTTACTTTGGCACAAAAATAACAGTTAATTTTTCCTAATAATGGCACCAAAAGCACAAAAGTAGTGATGGTGGCGTTGTTCAAAGTCTAAGAGAAACCGTCAAGTGCTTCCCATCAGTGAAAAAGTGATAATTCTAGACTTACCTTGAATAATTTATCAATTATACTTTATCATAGGTATGTATGTAATTGAAAAATGGCTTAAATACAGTGTTCACTACTATCCATGGTAGGTCTTCGAATGTATCCCCTGCGGATGCAGGGGCACTACTGTATTGGTTCATCAAAGCCCATACATACGGTACACTGTATGTACAATATTTTTCAGGAGGGCCTGAACTTAACAATGAATCACATTCCAGGTTTTTAAACTTATAAATGAGTAAAGAAGAAAAAGTCACAATATCGTGACTGGAACAATACACAAATAAGCCACACATAGGAGAGAGCTTCTCTCAGTTTGCAGGCTATCTGTGTATTGTAAATGAGTTTGTGTAGAAAATAACAGAATAAAGGCTGGTTATGCTTCAGATGTGATGGTAACTATTGTACCACATCTCGTTCATTGCAAAACTTTTATGTTTAAATGTCCTATTTGTTAGTGTCGATGTGTGTAACTTGGAGCATTTGTGAGTTGGAGACCTGTGTTTAATTGAAGACTAGTATGAATAAATAGAAGGGTGGATGAGGGGCTTGAACCGCAGTTCGTAACTTGACAGCCCAACGCTCTACCATCTAGGCTAACCCGGGCCTTTAAGAAGAAGGATTCGGAAGCAATACTTTTTTTTTTCAACATGTCGGCTATCTCCCACCGTGGCAGAGTGATCCAAAAAAGAAAGAAATACTCTCACCATCATTCACACACAATCACTGCCTATGCAGAAGTGTCCAGATATGATAGTGTAGATGTCATTCTAAACAGCCAGTATCCCAAACCCCTCCTTTAAAGTGCAGGCATTGTACTTCTTACCTCCAGGACTCGAGTCCAACTAACAGGTTTCCCTGAATCCCTTCACAAAATATTACCCTGCTCACACTCCAACAGCTCATCAGGTCCCAAAAGAATTCTGTCAGAGGCACCAACTGTAATCCAATTGAACGCCTTCCCTTGGCCCTCCTGCCCACCCTTCTGTTTACTTTTAACTTAATTTGAGTTCGAAGACTGGTATACTTAATGTCATTTCTCATCCTAGATACACGCTACTGCTTCCAGAACCAGATTATCTTCAGTAATCACACTGAGTACAAAGTAGAGTACTTGCAGAATGGACTCTTGTGTATCGTAACAGACAATCTACCACAACACACAACTTATTCTACTGTGAAGGTTGGTAGAATGTACTTACCAATGCTAATATTTCTAGTACTCTACTCTGCAGATTATTTTATGAAAGTTCCCGTCACTCTCATTCCCCATCTCACTTATTTCATCTATTTTCTAAAAAACTTACCTCTATATTCTAGTACAATTATAAAAATTTATAATATTACTTTTTTTTTTCCTCTCCTCTGTTTATTTTTGTCCTCTTCCTCCCCAAACTTTGTTCCCTTTCCAAACAGGTCAATAGACAATCTAAAATATAATCTATTTTCTAGAGATCTTAGTGAGCTTTCTAGAAAACAATTTATAATGCTAGTTTAATTTTCACCTATTCAGTTATACATATTTCTGTGCTGTTCCAGTCAGTATTGTGCGTCTTCTTATTCTTTATACAGTGGACCCCCGGTTAACGATATTTTTTCACTCCAGAAGTATGTTCAGGTGCCAGTATTGAACGAATTTGTTCCCATAAGGAATATTGTGAAGTAGATTAGTCCATTTCAGACCCCCAAACATACACATACAAACGCACTTACATAAATACACTTACATAATTGGTCGCATTCAGAGGTGATCGTTATGCGGGGGTCCACTGTAGTTGAATAGTAATGGCTTTTCTCTGCATAGGGAGCAACATCAATAGATGAATATATGCAGCTGGAAAAGGGTAAACGGCATTATTCCTGGGAAGACACAGTCCAGCCTCTACAGTTTAATGAGGCTCCGTACTCTGTAGGCTCGGCTGTCTGGGCTGTGAGCGAGCGAGGAGTTCTCTTTAGTCTTGGTAAGTGATTAAAAAACACAAATTATTTATTTGTGTTCTTTTTTTATTGTAGTTGTTGTATTTGTGATTTGATGTGCAAATACTTGCATTTTTTTTTTTTTCAACAAGTTGGCCGTCTCCCACTGAGGCATATGTCTCAAAAAAAAAGCAGACACAAAAATTATATAATCCCAAATTATTATTATTATTAATTATTATTATATTTTTTAACACATTAGCTATTACCCACCAAGGAAGGGTCACCTAAAAAGAAAAACAAAAGTCTTCATATTTTTTTTTTTTCAACAAGTCGGCCATCTCCCACCGAGGCAGGGTGACCCACCGAGGCAGGGTGACCCACCGAGGCAGGGTGACCCACCGAGGCAGGGTGACCCACCGAGGCAGGGTGACCCACCGAGGCAGGGTGACCCACCGAGGCAGGGTGACCCACCGAGGCAGGGTGACCCACCGAGGCAGGGTGACCCACCGAGGCAGGGTGACCCACCTAGGCAGGGTGACCCACCGAGGCAGGGTGACCCACCGAGGCAGGGTGACCCACCGAGGCAGGGTGACCCACCGAGGCAGGGTGACCCACCGAGGCAGGGTGATCCAAAAAAGAAAGAAAATCCCCAAAAAGAAAATACTTTCATCATCATTCAACACTTTCACCACACTCACACATTATCACTGTTTTTGCAGAGGTGCTCAGAATACAACAGTTTAGAAGCATACACATATAAAGATACACAACATATCCCTCCAAACTGCCAATATCCCGAACCCGTCCTTTAAAGTGCAGGCAACATTATACTTCCCATTTGTACAGAAGGGGTTAGTAGCCCCTTGCTCCTGGCTATTATCATTATTATTATTTTTTTTAATGAACTAGCCATATCCCACCTTGGCTGGGTGACCTAAAAAGAAAAACAAAAGATTATTATTATTATAATACATAGTTGTCTCACTTTTGATTTTCAGTCTCCACTGCTAAAAATTACTACATTATTTTGTGTTGTATATAAATTTTACCAGCTTGAAGGGATTCATTAACCTTAAACGGTCCAAACAAATCGGCGTTAAAATTCGCAGCTACAAAAGTAGATCTACGTTTTTTTACATATTTTCAAATATAACAAAAAAAAATGTAGATAAAAGTTTTTTTTACTTTCAGATGTTGAAAAAACGTATATATACGTTTGGACCGTTTAAGGGTTAATACTGCTCTGCAACTTTTATTTTGGCTCCTTAAGAGTGAGAAATTTCTTTGAAAAACCGCCTTATTTAGCGTATTTTTCTTTAATTTGATTTCTGAAAAATAAAATTTATAGCTTCTGTAAATGAATTTTTAACCCGTAAACGGTCCAAACGTATATATACGTTTTTTCAACATTTTAAAGTATGTAAAAAAAAGTAGATTTTTTTTTTTTTTTTACATTTGAAAATGTGTAAAAAACTTTGATCTATTTTTTTTTTGTTATATTTGAAAATATGTAAAAAAAACATAGATCTACTTTTGTAGCGCTACACATGTGAACGTAGATCTGCTGGGACCGTTTACGGGTTAAAGCTCACTTGCCGGGTTTCAAGACTCGACCCATTCCTTGATTTATCTGAATTTAGGATTTTTTTATATTTACTCATCGAAGGTATTTTTTATTTTGTCAGTCTGAAATGCACAGCATGCTAGTTACAGTGGTACCCTGAGTTTCAGCCATAAGTCGTTCCAGAAGGCTGTTCCAGTGCTGTTACCGAATGAATTTGTTCCCATAAGGAATAATGTAAATTAGATTAGTCCATTTCAGACCCCAAAAATACACTTACATAAGCACTTACAAAAATACACTTACATAATTGTTTGAGTTGGGAGCTGTACGAAACTCAGGGTACCACTGTACAGTGGACCCCCAGTTTACGATATTATTTCATTCCAGAAGTTTGTTCAGGTGCCATTACTGAATGAATTTGTTCCCATAAGGAATATTGTGAATTAGATTAGTCCATTTCAGACCCCCAAACATATACGTACAAACACACTTACATAAATACACTTACATAATTGTTCAAGTTGGGAGCCGTACGACACTCAGGGTACCACTTTACTTTCTTTTGTCCTAACAGTATTTTATCACATATTGACTACATTACCCATATACAGTGGACCCCCGGTTAACGATTTTAATCCGTGCAAGAGGGGTAATTGTTATGCGAAATAATCGTTATGTGAATGAATTTTCCCCATAAGAAATAATGGAAATAAAATTAATCCGTGCAAGACACCCAAAAGTATGAAAAAAAAATTTTTTTACCACATGAAATGTTAATTTTAATACACACAAACTGAAAAAGGCATGCACACTTACATGACACTTAGTTTTATTGAAGATCTGGTGATGATTGATGGGATGGGAGGAGGGGAGAGAGAGTGTTAGTGTTTAGAAGGGGAATCCCCTTCCATTAGGACTTGAGGTAGCAAGTCCTTTTCTGGGGTTACTTCCCTTCTTCTTTTAATGCCACTAGGGCCAGCTTCAGAGTCACTGGACTTCTTTCGCACAAGATATCTGTCCATAGTGGCCTGTACCTCTCGTTCCTTTATGACTTGCCTAAAGTGTTTCACAACATTGTCAGTGTAATAATCACCAGCACGGCTTGCAATAGCTGTGTGAGGGTGATTTTCATCCATGAAGGTTTGCACTTCAAGCCACTTTGCACAGATTTCCTTAATCTTTGTAGTAGGCAACTTCTTCAATTTCTCTCTCCCCTCCTCTGAACCAGTTTCCCCAGGTCTGGCCTCTTGCTCTTGAAGTTGATCTATCAGCTCATCAGTGGTTAGTTCTTCATTGTCCTCCTCCACCAACTCTTCCACATCCTCCCCACTAACCTCCAACCCCAAGGACTTTCCCAATGCCACAATGGATTCCTCAACTGGCATAATCATCTCAGGGTTAGCCTCAAACCCTTCAAAATACCTTTTGTCTACACATTCTGGCCACAGTTTCTTCCAAGCAGAGTTCAAGGTCTTCTTAGTCACTCCCTCCCAAGCCTTACCTATAAGGTTTACACAATTGAGGATATTAAAGTGATCTCTCCAAAACTCTCTTAGAGTCAGTTGAGTTTCTGAGGTCACTACAAAGCACCTTTCAAACAGAGCTTTTGTGTACAGTTTCTTGAAGTTGGAAATAACCTGCTGGTCCATGGGCTGCAGGAGAGGAGTGGTATTAGGAGGCAAAAACTTCACCTTAATGAAGCTCATGTCCCCATAAAGTCGCTCTGCCACGTCTGTAGGATGACCAGGGGCATTGTCTAACACCAGGAGGCACTTAAGTTCTAATTTCTTTTCAGTTAGGTAATCTTTCACATTGGGGGCAAATGCATGGTGTAACCAGTTATAGAAAAATTCCCTAGTGACCCATGCCTTACTGTTTGCCCTCCACAGCACACACAAATTATCCTTGAGGACATTCTTTTGCCTGAACGCTCTGGGAGTTTCAGAGTGATACACTAATAAAGGCTTCACTTTGCAATCACCAGTAGCATTGGCACACATGAGAAGAGTAAGCCTGTCTTTCATAGGCTTATGTCCTGGGAGTGCCTTTTCCTCCTGAGTAATGTAGGTCCTGCTTGGCATTTTCTTCCAGAACAGGCCTGTTTCATCACAATTAAACACTTGTTCAGGTTTCAGTCCTTCACTGTCTATGTACTCTTTGAATTCCTGCACATATTTTTCAGCCGCTTTGTGGTCCGAACTGGCAGCCTCACCATGCCTTATCACACTATGGATGCCACTACGCTTCTTAAATCTCTCAAACCAACCTTTGCTGGCCTTAAATTCACTCACATCATCACTAGTTGCAGGCATTTTTTTAATTAAATCCTCATGCAACTTCCTAGCCTTTTCACATATGATCGCTTGAGAGACGCTATCTCCTGCTAGCTGTTTTTCATTTATCCACACCAATAAGAGTCTCTCAACATCTTCCATCACTTGCGATCTTTGTTTCGAAAACACAGTTAAACCTTTGGCAAGAACAGCTTCCTTGATTGTCTTTCTGGTGCCCACAATAGTAGCGATGGTTGATTGGGGTTTCTTGTACAACTTGACTAGGTCGGCGATACGCACTCCACTTTCATACTTATCAATGATCTCTTTCTTCATTTCAATGGGAATTCTCACCCTTATTGGTGTACGGTTGGCACTAGAAGCTTTCTTGGGGCCCATGGTCACTTATTATCCAGAAACAGCACCGAAAACACTGTAATAATACGAAATATTCCGAGTGTATGCTTGGAAATTACCGCGGAGGCTGGCTGGTAAACAATGGCACGAGCGGCACATGTGAGGCTGGCTGAGGGCGCACATTGGACGCGTCTCGGACGAAAATCGGTGAGCGGGTTTTTAATCGGTATGCGCGGCAAAAATTTTGCGATTAAAGTAAGCGGTATGCGGAATAATCGCTATGTGATGCCATCGTTATGCGGGGGTCCACTGTACTGTAGAAGAGATATGAAAGTTTTTCTTTCTACATTTAGTAATGTATATAAGAGAAGGTGTTACTAGCACATTACACTCGGCATTTTAGTTACGGCTTATGACACTAGTGATTTACGGATGAAGGATTCTAACCTGCTTCCCAATTGAGTGAATTAGATAATATGATACAGTAATACAGTTCAATACATTACAATATATACAACCATGGGACTACATGATTTATCATGGGCAGACCAGCTTAAAAATTTTTTTTAAAAGGCTTATTAATTTCCAAGGCAAGTTTTGATGGTACTGTATACTACACATTTTTTTTATTTTCAGGGATTCCAGATTCTCTTTTTGGAAGTGAATGCGAAACACACGAATATTTACGTTTCCTCGAAGACATTCATTCTTCGTGTAATCGAGTCTTCCATAATGTTACTGATGTGTGTGAGAAGAATGTTGACTTCAGTGCCATTAAATATGTGTCTTTCTATGTAGTGGCAGATCCAAGTACTTTTAACCAGGTATGTTGTAGTAAAATGTGTACAGGAGGTTCTCAACTTACAGTGGGGTTATGTTCTGAAGAACCCATCAGAAGTTGACAATATCATAAGTCGAACATGAATACGATATGATAAATCAGTAAATAAAGAATAACTCTTAAAGAGGGGTGTTAATGTTGCAGTTTTATAACTGTAGTGTAAGCGCACCTCTGGCAATACAGTCATGGAGTGAATAATGATGAAAGTTTTTCTTTTTTGGGTCACCCTGCCTTGGTGGGAGACGGCTGATGTGTTAATAAAAAAACAAAAAAAATACAAATAAATTTTAACCCATAAACAGTCCAAACGTATATATACGTTTTTTTAACATTTGAAACTATGCAAAAAAAGTAGATCTTCTTTTTGTTTTTTTACATTTGAAAATGTGTAAAAAAACTTTGATCTACTGTTTTTTTGTTATATTTGAAAATATGTAAAAAAAACGTATATCTACTTTTGTAGCTCTACACATGTGAACGTAGATCTGCTTGGACCGTTTACGGGTTAATGGTCCAAGTCAGAACAAAAAAACATAAGCTTTTCTCTCCTATGTGTGACTTATTTGCGTATTGTTTTTAATGTTTACAGAGCTCCAGCATGTCCGTCACAACAGAAGCAGCGGAGTTCACATCGCTTGTACCACAAACATCCATCAGTCAACTAGGCGAATCTTCCACAAATGTATCGTCTATTGATGAGGAAGAACTACCCATTTTGGACGAATCCAAGAACCTCACTGTTGATGAGAAACGAACAAGAAAATTGATAGAAATTAGTTATATAAATAAGAAACTAGTTATAAATGCAGCCCCATCAAATGTGGCCTTAGATTCAAAATATTTGTCCGATGGGCAATTATTGCCAGTCAAAGTATTTTTGTGCTTGGTTGATGATAATGAAGAACGATGTACAGAAACAGACGTTAATAATATACCTCAGCCTGTTTATAAATCAGGTGTCTGCGAAAATGTGGCTTTAAGTATTAATTATGTGTTTATACACAATGGTACAGAGGGTATTTATCATGCACATGCCAGAATATACCTTACTACTGTAGCCAACACAATGACGTATCTTAAACAAGACTTTGATACCAGATTTATTTGGGCATCGGTCAAGAATAATACTGTATTTGAAAGAAGTGGACATCCTGGTTATATTATTGGAAGACCTATTCTTCTTGGAAAGCTGATTGATAATGTCACAGATGAGGGTAAGTGGCAGTATTGAACTCTGCTCTAAGAATATGTAATTATAAGATCATACTTGTGAAGGGATTCAGGGAAACCGGTTAGTCAGACTTGAGTCCTGGAGGTGGGAAGTACAATGTCTGCACTTTAAAGGAAGGGTTCGAGATATTGGCTGTTTGGAGTAACATCTAAACTGTCATATCTGGGTGCCTTTGCAAACATAAGAACATAAGAAAGGAGGAACACTGCAGCAGGCCTGTTGGCCCATACTAGGCAAGTCCTTTACAATCCTTCCCATTAACAAAATATTTGCCCAACCCAATTTGCAATGCTACCCAAAAAATAAGTTTTGATGATTCTATTTACTCATTATGCAAGAACAGTGTGATATCATGTGAATGATGGTGAAAGTGTTTCTTTTTTAGAACATAAGAATGGAGGAACACTGCAGAAGGCCTACTGGCCCATACAAGGCAGGTCCTTATCAAAATGACCCATACCCAACCTGCCCAAGAATTTACTCCCATATCCAATGACACCAATCAAACCCAGCCCCTCCTACTAAACCCAGCCCCTCCCACTAAACCCAGCCCCTCCCACTAAACCCAGCCCCTCCCACTAAACCCAGCCCCTCCCACTAAACCCAGCCCCTCCCACTAAACCCAGCCCTTCCCACTAAACCCAGCCCCTCCCACTTGGGTCACCCTGCCTTGGCAAATGATGACTGTTGAGATTAAAAAAATTATTATACATGAAACAGTTAATGAGATGCTGTATGTACGAGTTTGTGAATTATGGCCGATGTAAGACGACACATACAACATACTGTCTCTGAAATAATTTAATCACATTATTCACTGTCCACCAAGGTAGGGTGACTGAAGGAAGGAAACACATTCACCATCATTTATTCAGCAGCTGTCTTTCCAGTAATGTGCAGATATCAAAGTTCATATGAGCCTCTGAAGAGCAACGTCCACCATCCTTCAGAGTGCAGCCATTGTACTTCCCACCTCAGTTGTTATTATTATAATCAGAACAAAGTGCTAAACCCACAAGGGCTATACAGCGCTGACTTCCCACCTCAAGTAGTAGAGGACAAAATTCGAACACGGGCATTTTTATCGGAAGTGTTTCAGCCGAGGACCGGGCCATTTCCAATAAAAAGCCCCATGATTACATTTTGTGTCTTTCAAATTACTTGTTGGTATCACATACTATTTTTCACACTTCAGATCAACCATTTCCTCTGAATCCTTTCATAAAATACAGTGGACCCCCGCTTTATGATCAGCTCCCAATGCGACCAATTATGTAAGTGTATTTATGCAAGTGCGTTTGTACGTGTATGTTTGGGGGTCTGAAATGGACTAATCTACGTCACAATATTCCTTATGGGAACAAATTCGGTCAGTACTGGCACCTGAACATACTTCTGGAATGAAATAATATCGTAAACCGGGGTCCGCTGTATACTAGTATTATTATAATACAGTAGTGACCTGGTATCCGCTGGTATCCGCTGGGGATATGATCCAAGACCTACCATGGATACCTGCAACTGTGGATAGTAGCCGGCCTTATATATATCATTTTTCATTTGCATACATACCTAGGATAAAGTGTAATTAATAAATTATGCACAATAAGTGGAGACTTATTATTTTTTCACTGATGGGGCGGCCCTGTATGACCCTTGTAGGTTTAGCGCTTCTTTTTGGTTATAATAATTCACTGATGGGAAGCACTTCAAGGCTTCTCTTAGACTTTGAACAGCCGTCACCATCACTACTTTTGTACTTTGGGGTCATATGCTAAATTAAGGGTTATTTTTGTGCCACAGTGAACTACGGATAACCGAAAACCACGGAAACCAAATCTGTGGATATGGACGTCCTACTGTATACAATCGGTTCCCACTTATTTCCTGATTTTCTTCATCTTATGTGTGTTAAGGATTAATGGACACATTTCAGTGCAGTATTATATAAATCTCTTAAATGAAATTATAAATTGAAGGAGGGATGTTAATGTTGTAGTTTTATAACTGTAAACACACCTCTGGCAAGACAGTGATGGAGTGAATGATGGTGAAAGTGTTTCTTCTTTTTTGGGGTCACTCTGGTGGGAAGTGGCCAATGTGTTAATAATAAAAATTACAAAAATAAATTGTTGTGTCCAGATAATGTAGTGATACTTAGAGCTTAGAGCTTCCCATGAATAATATTCTCAACATAACATAGAAATAGCTACATATGTATATTCTTCAAACATATCACCATTGAGAATGAGCAATAATTTTTTTTATTTTCATTAGAAGCACTAAACCCATGTGGGTCATTCAGTGCAAAACGTGCTTGAGGTTTAATCCTCCATCTGTTGAGCACAAGATAGAGGTGCTTCCTATATGCATTTTATATGCATGTAGAGAGCAATAAAATGCATTTTATATGGATTATGAACATGTTGAGATGTTGGGAGGGTTCCGTGGAGATAAGATGGTTGGAGATAAACACACTTGTTGGGTTGTAATCACTTATATTAGCAAAGTTGTGAGAAGGGAGCCCAGCCTGCCTGTAACTGTCTGTAGGTCTATTATACACAATACAAAAGGTCCCCAATGTGTTGGTACGTTGTGTATTAAGAATATTATATACAATTCCGGAGGTTCCCAGTGTGTTGGTACGTTGTATTAAGAATATTATACACAATTCAGGAGGTCCCCAATGTGTTGGTACGTTGTGTATTAAGAATATTATACACAATTCAGGAGGTTCCCAATGTGTTGGTAAGTGAAGGACTTACTGTACTCACTAACCAAATGTCCCTCTCTGTAACAGGTGAAGTGAAAGAAGCCATATACCTTGACACTGACCCAGCTCAGTGGCTGACCCTGCTTAACCCTGGAGAAGGCAAGTGTGGCTCTCGATCTCAGGTCACCTTTGGAGTGGACATGAGGACAGGCTGCCGTGTACTAGTGAAGGATGATGACCTCAGACACTGTGAAGTGCTACAGAATTATTTCCTGGAGCTTCTCCTTGGGCCTGTTCTCCGTGAAGCAAGTAAACTACGCATTGGAACCTATGGAGATTCTAGTGTAAACAATGGTGCTGACTGGATACCAATCTTAATACCAGAAGAACCTAGATCAGGAGCCTTCTCAAGTAAGTGCAGTACCTGCTTTCTCTTTAATTCTGAATGTTTGATTACATATCCAAAAGGGGACCCTTTACACAACAGCCCAGGGAGGTATTACCATCCTGCCAAGTGAGTGTAAAACGGAAGCCTGTAATTGTTTTACATGATGTTAGGATTGTTGGTGTCTTTTTTCTGTCTCATAAACATGCAAGATTTCAGTGTGTCTTCCTACTTCTTCTTACACTTAGGTCACACTACACATGCATATCTTCTTCCAACAAAACAGCCATATCCCACCAAGGCAGGGTGGCCCCGAAAAAAGAAAAACAAACGTTTCTCTTTTTGACTTTAGTAATGTATATAGGAGAAGGGGTTACTAGCCCCTTGCTCCTGGCATTTTAGTTGCCTCTTACAACACGCATGGCTTATGGAGGAAGAATTCTGTTCCACTTCCCTATGGAGATAAGAGGAAATAAACAAGAACAAGAACTAGTAAGAAAATAGAAGAAAACTCAGAGGTGTGTGTATATATATGCTTGTACATGTATGTGTAGTGTGACCTAAGTGTAAGTAGAAGTAGCAAGACGTACCTGAAATCTTGCATGTTCATGAGACAGAAAAAAGACACCAGCAACCGTACCATCATGTAAAACAATTACAGGTTTTCGTTTTATTCACTTGGCAGGACGGTAGTACCTCCCTGGACGGTTGTTGTCTACCAACCTACTACATATTATTATTATTATTATTATTATTATTATTATTATTATTATTATTATTATTATTATTATTATAATACATAACTTAGTTACTTCAACCATTCCAGGCATTATCTTTATTAATTTTCAACTTGCTGACCATCTCCCACCAAGGTAGGATGACCCAGATAATAAGACATTCACCATCATTCAGTACCTGTCTTACCAGAAGTGCACAGACTTTACAATTCAAATTAGTCTCCAGATTGCACATCCCCGCCCGTCCTTCAATGTGCAGGCACTGTACTTTCTACCTTCAACAATCTCAAGTCCAGTTAAACTTTATTCTGAATCCCTTCATAAATGTTACCTTGGACACACACCAGTAACATGTCAGCCCATGAGAAACATTTGTCTCCATTTTCTTTCTTTCTCTCTCTTTCTCTCTTTCTTTCTTTCTCTTTCTCTCTCTTTCTTTCTCTCTCTTTCTCTCTTTCTTTCTCTCTCTTTCTTTCTCTCTCTTTCTTTCTCTCTCTTTCTTTCTCTCTCTTTCTTTCTCTCTTTCTTTCTCTCTCTTTCTTTCTCTCTCTTTCTTTCTCTCTCTTTCTTTCTCTTTCTTTCTCTCTCTTTCTTTCTCTCTCTTTCTTTCTCTCTCTTTCTTTCTCTCTCTTTCTTTCTCTCTCTTTCTTTCTCTCTCTTTCTTTCTCTTTCTTTCTCTCTCTTTCTTTCTCTCTTTCTTTCTCTCTCTCTCTTTCTTTCTCTCTCTCTCTTTCTCTCTCTCTCTCTCTCTCACTCTCTCTCTCTCTCTCATCTCTCTCTCCTCTCTCTCTCTCTCTTTGTCTCTCTCTCTCTCTCTCCCTGTCTCTCTCTCTCTCTCTCTCTCTCCCTGTCTCTCTCTCTCTCTCTCTCTCTCTCTCTCTCTCTCTCTCTCACTCTCTCTCTCACTCTCTCTCTCTCTCTCTCTCTCTCTCTCTCTCTCTCTCTCTCTCTCTCTCTCTACATTCCTGGTTTACACATGGTTACATTATTTTGTTGCAGTACCCCCTCCTCCTTCACCTAGGCAGGGTCACCCAGAAAACAAACACTCTCACCATCATTCATGCATAATCACTATCTTTGCAGATGTCCTCAGATACAACAAGTCAGTTATCACTCCAAACAGCCAATGTCCCAAACCTCTTCTTTAACCCTTAAACGGTCCAAACGTATATATACGTTTTTTCAACATCTGAAAGTATATAAAAAAATGTAGATCTTTTTTGTTTTACATTTGAAAACATGTAAAAAAACTTTTACCAAATTTTTTTTTTGTTATATTTGAAAACATGTAAAAAAACTTTTACCAAATTTTTTTTTTGTTATATTTGAAAACATGTAAAAAAACTTTTACCAAATTTTTTTTTTGTTATATTTGAAAACATGTAAAAAAACTTTTACCAAATTTTTTTTTTGTTATATTTGAAAACATGTAAAAAAAACTTTTACCAAATTTTTTTTGTTATATTTGAAAACATGTAAAAAAACTTTTACCAAATTTTTTTTTTGTTATATTTGAAAACATGTAAAAAAAACTTTTACCAAATTTTTTTTTGTTATATTTGAAAACATGTAAAAAAACTTTTACCAAATTTTTTTTTTGTTATATTTGAAAACATGTAAAAAAAACTTTTACCAAATTTTTTTTTGTTATATTTGAAAACATGTAAAAAAAAAGTAGATCTACTTTTGTAGCTGCGAATTTGAACGTCGATTTGTTTGGACCGTTTAAGGTTTAAAGTGCAGGCATTGTATGTTTTTTTTTTATTATCACACTGGCCAATTCCCACCAAGGCTGGGTGGCCACCAAGGCAGGGTGGCCCACCAAGGCAGGGTGGCCCACCAAGGCAGGGTGGCCCACCAAGGCAGCGTGGCCCACCAAGGCAGGGTGGCCCACCAAGGCAGGGTGGCCACCAAGGCAGGGTGGCCACCAAGGCAGGGTGGCCCACCAAGGCAGGGTGGCCCACCAAGGCAGGGTGGCCACCAAGGCAGGGTGGCCACCAAGGCAGGGTGGCCCACCAAGGCAGGATGGCCCACCAAGGCAGGGTGGCCCACCAAGGCAGGGTGGCCACCAAGGCAGGGTGGCCCACCAAGGCAGGGTGGCCCACCAAGGCAGGGTGGCCACCAAGGCAGGGTGGCCCACCAAGGCAGGGTGGCCCACCAAGGCAGGATGGCCCACCAAGGCAGGGTGGCCGACCAAGGCAGGGTAGCCCACCAAGGCAGGGTGGCCCACCAAGGCAGGGTGGCCCACCAAGGCAGGGTGGCCACCAAGGCAGGGTGGCCACCAAGGCAGGGTGGCCCACCAAGGCAGGGTGGCCACCAAGGCAGGGTGGCCACCAAGGCAGGGTGGCCACCAAGGCAGGGTGGCCCACCAAGGCAGGGTGGCCCACCAAGGCAGGGTGGCCCACCAAGGCAGGGTGGCCCACCAAGGCAGGGTGGCCCACCAAGGCAGGGTGGCCACCAAGGCAGGGTGGCCACCAAGGCAGGGTGGCCCACCAAGGCAGGGTGGTCCACCAAGGCAGGGTGGCCCACCAAGGCAGGGTGGCCACCAAGGCAGGGTGGCCACCAAGGCAGGGTGGTCCACCAAGGCAGGGTGGCCCACCAAGGCAGGATGGCCACCAAGGCAGGGTGGCCACCAAGGCAGGGTGGCCACCAAGGCAGGGTGGCCCACCAAGGCAGGGTGGCCCACCAAGGCAGGATGGCCCACCAAGGCAGGGTGGCCCAACAAGGCAGGGTAGCCCACCAAGGCAGGGTGGCCCACCAAGGCAGGGTGGCCCACCAAGGCAGGGTGGCAACCAAGGCAGGGTGGCAACCAAGGCAGGGTGGCCCACCAAGGCAGGGTGGCCCACCAAGGCAGGGTGGCCCACCAAGGCAGGGTGGCCCACCAAGGCAGGGTGGCCCACCAAGGCAGGGTGGCCACCAAGGCAGGGTGGCCACCAAGGCAGGGTGGCCCACCAAGGCAGGGTGGCCACCAAGGCAGGGTGGCCCGAAAAAGAAAAACTTTCACCATCATTCACTCCATCACTGTCTTGCCAGAAGGGTGCTTTACACTACAGTTTTTAAACTGCAACATTAACACCCCTCCTTCAGAGTGCAGGCACTGTACTTCCCATCTCCAGGACTCAAGTCCGGCCTGCCGGTTTCCCTGAACCCCTTCATAAATGTTACTTTGCTCACACTCCAACAGCACGTCAAGTATTAAAAACCATTTGTCTCCATTCACTCCTATCAAACATGCTCACGCATGCCTGCTGGAAGTCCAAGCCCCTCGCACACAAAACCTTTTTTACCCACTCCCTCCAACCTTTCCTAGGCCAACCCCTACCCCGCCTTCCTTCCACTACAGACTGATACACTCTTGAAGTCATTCTGTTTCGCTCCATTCTCTCTACATGTCTGAACCACCTCAACAACCCTTCCTCAGCCCTCTGGACAACAGTTTTGGTAATCCCGCACCTCCTCCTAACTTCCAAACTACGATTTCTCTGCATTATATTCACACCACACATTGCCCTCAGACATGACATCTCCACTGCCTCCAGCCTTCTCCTCGCTGCAACATTCATCACCCATGCTTCACACCCATATAAGAGCGTTGGTAAAACTATACTCTCATACATTCCCCTCTTTGCCTCCAAGGACAAAGCTCTTTGTCTCCACAGACTCCTAAGTGCACCGCTCACCCTTTTCCCCTCATCAATTCTATGATTCACCTCATCTTTCATAGACCCATCCGCTGACACGTCCACTCCCAAATATCTGAATACATTCACCTCCTCCATACTCTCCCTCCAATCTGATATCCAATCTTTCATCACCTAATCTTTTTGTTATCCTCATAACCTTACTCTTTCCTGTACTCACTTTCAATTTTCTTCTTTTGCACACCCTACCAAATTCATCCACCAATCTCTGCAACTTCTCTTCAGAATCTCCCAAGAGCACAGTGTCATCAGCAAAGAGCAACTGTGGCAACTCCCACTTTATGTTTGATTCTTTATCTTTTAACTCCACGCCTCTTGCCAAGACCCTCGCATTTACTTCTCTTACAACCCCATCTATAAATATATTAAACAACCACGGTGACATCACACATCCTTGTCTAAGGCCTACTTTTACTGGGAAATAATTTCCCTCTTTCCTACATACTCTAACTTGAGCCTCACTATCCTCGTAAAAACTCTTCACTGCTTTCAGTAACCTACCTCCTACACCATACACCTGCAACATCTGCCACATTGCCCCCCTATCCACCCTGTCATACGCCTTTTCCAAATCCATAAATGCCACAAAGACCTCTTTAGCCTTATCTAAATACTGTTCACTTATATGTTTCACTGTAAACACCTGGTCCACACACCCCCTACCTTTCCTAAAGCCTCCTTGTTCATCTGCTATCCTATTCTCCGTCTTACTCTTAATTCTTTCAATAATAACTCTACCATACACTTTACCAGGTATACTCAACAGACTTATCCCCCTATAATTTTTGCACTCTCTTTTATCCCCTTTGCCTTTATACAAAGGAACTATGCATGCTCTCTGCCAATCCCTAGGTACCTTACCCTCTTCCATACATTTATTAAATAATTGCACCAACCACTCCAAAACTATATCCCCACCTGCTTTTAACATTTCTATCTTCATCCCATCAATCCCGGCTGCCTTACCCCCTTTCATTTTACCTACTGCCTCACGAACTTCCCCCACACTCACAACTGGCTCTTCCTCACTCCTACAAGATGTTATTCCTCCTTGCCCTGTACACGAAATCACAGTTTCCCTATCTTCATCAACATTTAACAATTCCTCAAAAATATTCCCTCCATCTTCCCAATACCTCTAACTCTCCATTTAATAACTCTCCTCTCCTATTTTTAACTGACAAATCCATTTGTTCTCTAGGCTTTCTTAACTTGTTAATCTCACTCCAAAACTTTTTCTTATTTTCAACAAAATTTGTTGATAACATCTCACCCACTCTCTCATTTGCTCTCTTTTTACATTGCTTCACCACTCTCTTAACCTCTCTCTTTTTCTCCATATACTCTTCCCTCCTTGCATCACTTCTACTTTGTAAAAACTTCTCATATGCTAACTTTTTCTCTCTTACTACTCTCTTTACATCATCATTCCACCAATCGCTCCTCTTCCTTCCCGCACCCACTTTCCTGTAACCACAAACTTCTGCTGAACACTCTAACACTACATTTTTAAACCTACCCCATACCTCTTCGACCCCATTGCCTATGCTCTCATTAGCCCATCTATCCTCTAATAGCTGTTTATATCTTACCCTAACTGCCTCCTCTTTTAGTTTATAAACCTTCACCTCTCTCTTCCCTGATGCTTCTATTCTCCTTGTATCCCATCTACCTTTTACTCTCAGTGTAGCTACAACTAGAAAGTGATCTGATATATCTGTGGCCCCTCTATAAACATGTACATCCTGAAGTCTACTCAACAGTTTTTTATCTACCAATACATAATCCAACAAACTACTGTCATATCGCCCTACATCATATCTTGTATACTTATTTATCCTCTTTTTCTTAAAATATGTATTACCTATAAACCCCTTTCTATACAAAGTTCAATCAAAGGGCTCCCATTATCATTTACACCTGGCACCCCAAACTTACCTACCACAACCTCTCTAAAAGTATCTCCTACTTTAGCATTCAGGTCCCCTACCACAATTACTCTCTCACTTGGTTCAAAGGCTCCTATACATGCACTTAACATCTCCCAAAATCTCTCTCTCTCCTCTACATTCCTCTCTTCTCCAGATGCATACACGCTTATTATGACCCACTTCTCGCATCCAACCTTTACTTTAATCCACATAATTCTTGAATTTACACATTCATATTCTCTTTTCTCCTTCCATAACTGATCATTCAACATTACTGCTACCCCTTCCTTTGCTCTAACTCTCTCAGATACTCCAGATTTAATCCCATTTATTCCCCCCACAGAAACTCCCCTACCCCATTCAGCTTTGTTTTGCTTAGGGCCAGGACATCCAACTTCTTTTCATTCATAACATCAGCAATCATCTGTTTCTTGTCATCCGCACTACATCCATGCACATTTAAGCATCCCAGTTTTATAAAGTTTTTCTTCTTCTCTTTTTTAGTAAATGTCTACAGGAGAAGGGGTTACTAGCCCATTGCTCCCAGCATTTTAGTCGCCTCATACGACACGCATGGCTTACGGAGGAAAGATTCTTTTCCACTTCCCCATGGACAATAGAAGAAATAAAGAAGAACAAGAGCTATTTAGAAAAAGGAGAAAAACCTAGATGTATGTATATATATATGCATGTGCGTGTCTGTGAAGTGTGACCAAAGTGTAAGTAGGAGTAGCAAGATATCCCTGTTATCTAGCGTGTTTATGTACTTATACAAATTCTTTTATATAACTACCTGTCAGTATTTATAAAATTTTTGTAAATTTATATTTTACAGGTCTGTCAGCATGTAAATTTTTTTAAAAAGCATCATCCATCTCCTACCGAGGCAGAATTACCCAGAAAATGAGGAAAATTTCTGTTTCTTCTTTTTGTTTAGTAATATATACAGGAGAAAGGGTTACTATCCCCTCGCTCCCGGCATTTTAGTCAACTCTTATGATACACATGACTTACGGAGGAAGGATTCTAACCTACTACCCTATGCATAAATTTTAATGTATTAGTATTATATTTTACAGGTAACATACATGGGAAAAGAAAGTGTTCTGACCTCATCCTGTCCGTACACCTTGAGATTGCCTACAGTCGTCAGGGATCCCTTGCTAATCCTCAGGCCAAGATTGTTGGTATTGTTCTTCGCTATGGAGAGCCACAAAGCATCACGTCAGCTTGTGGAAGTCAACACTGCCTTGGTACACATCTACGTCAGCAAACACAAGCTGTGGAACTGTCGTCATCAGTGTCATTTGTTGAAGTAACTCGTCCCCCAGAACCGGCGTATTCAAGACCTCCAACTCTGGACGTGAAGCTTCCACATAACTTTTTTTACCCATTTTTGCCATCATCAGCACTTGCAGTTTATGGAGAACCTCTGCTTGTTTGGATTCTGTTACAGTTTGTGTTGCTAATTCTTTACAAGTGATCTTCAGGTATACATATACAGTGGACCCCCTAGTTTACGATATTATTTCATTCCAGAAGTATGTTCAGGTGCCAGTACTGACCGAATTTGTTCCCATAAGGAATATTGTGAATTAGATTAGTCCATTTCAGACCCCCAAACATACACATACAAACTCACTTACATAAATACACTTACATAATTGGTCGCATTGGGAGCTGATCATAAACCGGGGTTCCACTCTATTGAATCATCATCTTGCTTGACACTATATTGGTGTTCCTCATCTTGTGATGGAATCACGTTCCAACAAACCCATCATAGTAAAAAATATCGTAAGTTGAATGTGAATATGATATGCTAAATAAGTAAATAAATAGCTACCATCACTGAAGAAGTAAACAAATAATAATTACCGTAACTAAATACCAGTATTGCCGCCCTCATGCTGGGTAATTATCTTAAATTTCATCTTTAAACTAATTACTTTTGCATCATCGTAAAGTTGAAATATCATAGCCTGAACCGTCATAATTCAAAGAGCACCTATAGAGAGCAAATGAGAGAGTGGGTGAGATGTTATCAACAAATTTTGTTGAAAATAAGAAAAAGTTTTGGAGTGAGATTAACAAGTTAAGAAAGCCTAGAGAACAAATGGATTTGTCAGTTAAAAATAGGAGAGGAGAGTTATTAAATGGAGAGGTAGAGGTATTGGGAAGATGGAAGGAATATTTTGAGGAATTGTTAAATGTTGATGAAGATAGGGAAGCTGTGATTTCGTGTATAGGGCAAGGAGGAATAACATCTTGTAGGAGTGAGGAAGAGCCAGTTGTGAGTGTGGGGGAAGTTCGTGAGGCAGTAGGTAAAATGAAAGGGGGTAAGGCAGCCGGGATTGATGGGATAAAGATAGAAATGTTAAAAGCAGGTGGGGATATAGTTTTGGAGTGGTTGGTGCAATTATTTAATAAATGTATGGAAGAGGGTAAGGTACCTAGGGATTGGCAGAGAGCATGCATAGTTCCTTTGTATAAAGGCAAAGGGGATAAAAGAGAGTGCAAAAATTATAGGGGGATAAGTCTGTTGAGTGTACCTGGTAAAGTGTATGGTAGAGTTATAATTGAAAGAATTAAGAGTAAGACGGAGAATAGGATAGCAGATGAACAAGGAGGCTTTAGGAAAGGTAGGGGGTGTGTGGACCAGGTGTTTACAGTGAAACATATAAGTGAACAGTATTTAGATAAGGCTAAAGAGGTCTTTGTGGCATTTATGGATTTGGAAAAGGCGTATGACAGGGTGGATAGGGGGGCAATGTGGCAGATGTTGCAAGTGTATGGTGTAGGAGGTAGGTTACTGAAAGCAGTGAAGAGTTTTTACGAGGATAGTGAGGCTCAAGTTAGAGTATGTAGGAAAGAGGGAAATTTTTTCCCAGTAAAAGTAGGCCTTAGACAAGGATGTGTGATGTCACCGTGGTTGTTTAATATATTTATAGATGGGGTTGTAAGAGAAGTAAATGCGAGGGTCTTGGCAAGAGGCGTGGAGTTAAAAGATAAAGAATCACACACAAAGTGGGAGTTGTCACAGCTGCTCTTTGCCGATGACACTGTGCTCTTGGGAGATTCTGAAGAGAAGTTGCAGAGATTGGTGGATGAATTTGGTAGGGTGTGCAAAAGAAGAAAATTAAAGGTGAATACAGGAAAGAGTAAGGTTATGAGGATAACAAAAAGATTAGGTGATGAAAGATTGAATATCAGATTGGAGGGAGAGAGTATGGAGGAGGTGAACGTATTCAGATATTTGGGAGTGGACGTGTCAGCGGATGGGTCTATGAAAGATGAGGTGAATCATAGAATTGATGAGGGAAAAAGAGTGAGTGGTGCACTTAGGAGTCTGTGGAGACAAAGAACTTTGTCCTTGGAGGCAAAGAGGGGAATGTATGAGAGTATAGTTTTACCAACGCTCTTATATGGGTGTGAAGCGTGGGTGATGAATGTTGCAGCGAGGAGAAGGCTGGAGGCAGTGGAGATGTCATGTCTGAGGGCAATGTGTGGTGTGAATATAATGCAGAGAATTCGTAGTTTGGAAGTTAGGAGGAGGTGCGGGATTACCAAAACTGTTGTCCAGAGGGCTGAGGAAGGGTTGTTGAGGTGGTTCGGACATGTAGAGAGAATGGAGCGAAACAGAATGACTTCAAGAGTGTATCAGTCTGTAGTGGAAGGAAGGCGGGGTAGGGGTCGGCCTAGGAAGGGTTGGAGGGAGGGGGTAAAGGAGGTTTTGTGTGCGAGGGGCTTGGACTTCCAGCAGGCATGCGTGAGCGTGTTTGATAGGAGTGAATGGAGACAAATGGTTTTTAATACTTGACGTGCTGTTGGAGTGTGAGCAAAGTAACATTTATGAAGGGATTCAGGGAAACCGGCAGGCCGGACTTGAGTCCTGGAGATGGGAAGTACAGTGCCTGCACTCTGAAGGAGGGGTGTTAATGTTGCAGTTTAAAAACTGTAGTGTAAAGCACCCTTCTGGCAAGACAGTGATGGAGTGAATGATGGTGAAAGTTTTTCTTTTTCGGGCCACCCTGCCTTGGTGGGAATCGGCCGGTGTGATAATAAAAATAATAAAAAAAAAAACTATAATTTTTTAAAATATTTTTTAACACATTGGTCATCTCCCACTGAGACAATGATCTCAAAAAGAAGAAACGCTTTTTCTTCTTTTTCTTTCTTCTTTTCACCCTTAAACGGTCCAAACAGATCGACGTTCAAATACGTACTGCTCCAAACGTAGATCTATGTTTTTTACATATTTTCAAACATAACAAAAAAACAAATGTAGATAAAAAATTTTTTTACACATTTTCAAATGAAAAAAAAAGATGATCTACATTTTTTAAATACAATGGACCCCCGCTTAACGATCACCTCCCAATGCGACCAATTATGTAAGTGTATTTATGTAAGTGCGTTAACCGGGGGTCCACTGTACTTTCAAATGTTGAAAAAACGTATATATACATTTGGACCATTTAAGGGTTAACAAACCGGCCGTATCCCACCGAGACTGGGTTGCCCACAAAGAAAAATGAAAGTTTCTCTTTAAATATAGTAATTTATACAGGAGAAGGAGTTACTAGTCCCTTGTTTGCGGCATTTTAGTCGCCTCTTATGACACACGACTTATGGAGGGACGACTCTAATCCACTTCCCCATGAAGTAATAATTTTTTTTTTTTTTTTTTTCAACAAGTCGGTCGTCTCCCACCGAGGCAGGGTGACCCAAAAAAAAAGAAAGAAAATCCCCAAAAAGAAAATACTTTCATCATCATTCAAAACTTTCACCACACTCACACATTATCACTGCTTTTGCAGAGGTGCTCAGAATATAACAGTTTAGAAGCATATACGTATAGAGATACACAACATATCCCTCCAAAAAAAAGCAAAAAAAAGCATTTATCTTACATTTAAAACATTCAGAGAATAGAAAATGGATTATTTTCTATAAGTATTCTGCCTGCCAGTGATTATTTTCCTGAATACAACAGTTAAAACTTATTAATTACTCTTAACAATTCTGCATGGTACTTAACTAAGAAATTAAGTACTTTACCTTTCATAACTCTAATGATTATATTCTTGTAAAGTAAAAGGACACAAGTGCAACTAATGTGACTTTTATTATAGCAACGTTTCACTCTCCAGAAGCTCCTGGAGAGCGAAACATTGCCATAACAAAATGTCACATTACAGTGGACCCCCGGTTAACGATATTTTTTCACTCCAGAAGTATGTTCAGGTGCCAGTACTGACCGAATTTGTTCCCATAAGGAATATTGTGAAGTAGATTAGTCCATTTCAGACCCCCAAACATACACGTACAAACGCACTTACATAAATACACTTGCATAATAGGTCGCATTCGGAGGTGATCGTTATGCGGGGGTCCACTGTAGTTACACTTGTGTCCTTTTACTTTACATATTGTCGGAAATTCTACCAACTTTATTATGAGTATATTCTTATAAACCTTTAAAATGGGCTAGTAGCCCCTTCTCCTGCATACATTACTAAAGTTAAAAAGAGAAACTTTCGTTTTTCTTTTTGGGCCACCCTGCCTGGGTGGGATACTGCCTTGGTGGGATACTGCCTTGGTGGGATACTGCCTTAGTGGGATACTGCTTTAGTGGGATACTGCCTTGGTGAGATACTGCCTCAGTGGGATACTGCTTCGGTGGGATACTGCCTTGGTGGGATACTGCCTTGGTGGAATACTGCCTCGGTGGGATACTGCCTTGGTGGGATACAGCCAGTTTGTTGAAAGAAGAAACCTTTAAGATAAGTTTAGACATCAACTTGTAAATGTACTCTGACCAACAGTAGATGTGAGTGTAAACGTGTCCCTTGTACACGGTATGTATTGTTCCAGTCACAGTACCGTGACTGGAACAATACACAGATAATCTGCACATAGAGAGAAGCTTATGACGACAGTTCGGTCTGAGGTGAAGTATAGTAAGATTTTGCTTGGATTTTTAACCCTGGAGGGTTAGCCAGCCAGGATAACCCAGGAAAGTCAGTGCGTCATGGAGGACTGTCTCATGTTACCATTGAGGTCCTTACAGCTTGTCCCCCAGGATGCCACCCACACTAGTCTACTAACACCCATGTGCCTGTTTGCTTACTAGGTGAACAGTGACAGCAGGTGTAAGGTGACTAACACACAGGTACCTACTTACTGCTAGATGAACAGTGACAGCAGGTATAAGGTGACTAACACCCAGGTACCTACTTGCCTACTAGACGAACAGTGTAAGGAAACTGTGCCGGGAATCGAACCACTAACACTCAGTATGTGAGACTTGAAAACAGGAAAATTTGATTCAGCAAAACATTAGATATTTTTGTAAAGACGTCAAAGAGATGAGATATCATAAGCTAAATACAGAACAAAAGATGAAAAGCTGTTATTGTCTATTGTCTTAACTATAGTTATAATTACCTGGTACATAAGATGCTATTTCTTAACCCTTTGAGGGTCGACAGGCCCTCTCCGAAACTCGTTCTCAGGGTCGGCCAAATTTAAAAAAAAAAAAAATTATTTTCTCTTATGAAAAGATAGAGAATCTTTTCCCGATCATAAAGACACCAAAAGTTTGAAATTTGATAGAAAACTTACGGAATTATGCTCTCGCAAAGTTAGCGGTCTCGGCGATGTTTACGCATCGGCGATTTTGCCCACTTTGAGCCCCATTTTCGGCCAATTTCACTGTACTAGTCGACAAAAAACATGAATATTTCGCTAGAACTCCATTTTTTCTATCGAATGGATGCAAGAAACCACTCATTTATGAAATTCAACTATCCAGTACAGTGGTCAGAATTTAGCAATTTTGCCAATTTCACACAAATTTCAAAAGATGCCAATTTCGGAATAGGGTCCAGAATAAACAAGAAAGACATTCCTGGCACTAAAATGACATTTCCTCTAGTCATTAGTCATGTCTCAAGTCCCCTCTTATATTCTTTTGCTTTCCACTTTGAATTTTTATTTTCACAAAAAATATAAGATTTACTGTTATGCAGACTACTGCATTAGTGTAAAAAATGGTATAAATATTATTGGTGCACTTGTGAAAGAATATTAGACTCACCAGTTGACGTGTATTGCACGCTTGGCACGATTTGTTTACTTTTGAAGTTTGGTAAAAATCAAACATTTCTGCTACTTTGAGCTCAATTTCAAGGCACCTTTCTTTGTAAAACCAGTCAAAATCATCTCAATTTCTGTAATATGTATTCCATTCTATAAAATGAGACCAAGAAAACTAGAATACAACAATAAATACCATACGAAAATACACTGCAAAATCGCTGATTTATTAAAAAAAATGGTCAGTTTTTTTTTTCTTATTATGTACTGTGTGCTGCAGGATTTTTTTTAGACTGTGCACACTGACCACATAGACCCATTCTTTCATAAGAAGGCCTAACAGCTTTCTCCCACTAGATTTGAGGCCGCTAGAATTTATGAGTACTAGTACGTCAAAAACCCCTACGCGTAAAACGTACTAGTACGACGAAAACCCTCAAAGGGTTAAATACCAAAGTAAGGTGAATAACCATCATGTGCCTAATATACAATATATTTTTTTTTTTTTAGATATGCAAACATGACATGGTTTTCCTTCTCTCATAACATATTTATAATTCGCATAAGTCTACATAATTCGCATAACTCTACATAATTCGCATAACTCTACATAATTCGCATAACTCTACATAATTCGCATAACTCTACATAATTCACATAACTCTACATAATTCGCATAACTCTACATAATTCACATAAGTCTACATTTATATATTAAACTTAGCTACGTTAAATTATAGAATAAGTCAGACGTAAACTTGTAATGTGTACGAGTTAGTTGATTCCGTCAAATTATTTTGTACAGTTGAACCCCCATATCCACGGATTCGGTTTCTGAGGTTTCAGTTATTCGTGGTTTACCGTGGCCAAAAACAAGTCTTAATTATGCCTAATTATGACCCCAGAGCACAAAGTAGTGATAATTGTTCAGAGTCTAAGAGAAGCCTTAAAGTGTTTCCCATCAGTAAAAAAGTGATATTCCTCCATAATGTATCAATTAAACTTTATCATAACTATATAATCAAAAAAACTTATACAGCATCTCCTCACTTAGCGACGTACTCATTTATCAACGCCTCGAACTTACGACGGGCTCTCTGACCAGTAATCATACCTAAATAATGTATATTAGAGCTGATTTCCTCTATTCTGTTTATTACAATATACAGTACACAACAGAATAAGCATTTAAAAATATACCATTAATGTTATTAATGGAGCAAAGGTGATATTAAAACAATATCAAAGATGGTTGACACAAACTCACTACCATTATAGTATGATAAAAAAAAAAGGGCACAATACCGTGACTGGAACAATACACAAATAACCTGCACATGGAAGAGAGGAGATTACGACTTTGTAAATGGTCCAAGTCGGACCGAAACGTCGTCGTAAGCTCCCCTCTTCTATGTGCGGGTTATTCGTATTATAGTATGATCCTCACTTAGCCATGAATTCGTTTAACGACGTGGTCTGAGGAACACAACTCTGTCGTTAAGTGAGGAGCGGCTGTATGTGGGGTTCACTACTTTCCACGGTTGTAATTTTTAATTTTCAGGTAAATATTTTATAGTATGTATGTATATGATATTTTTTGTACTTTTATTTATAGGCTAATTGTATTTTTTTTCTGAAGTAACTTTATGTACTGGGCGACTTTTGTTACCCAATGATTTTTAATAAAATCTAGTCACATATAAAGAATTGAACTCTACATGAGTTTTTTTTACCCATTTTAATCGGGATTATTATTATTATAATGGAAAGTAAATGCTACACTCACAATGGTTATATAACACCTGGGAAATAGGAGGTATACCTGGAGTATACCTGGTATTTACCTGGAGTATCCCTGGGGTATACCTGGAGGTTCTTTCAGGGGTTAAGGCCCCTGTGGCCCAGTCCATGACTTGTATTCCTTTTCTTGTATTCTTTTACTTGTACTCCTCTACTTGTATTCCTCCACCTGTACTTCTTTTTTCACTAACATATATATTTTCATTCTCCTTGGGGAAGTGGAACAGAATTCTTCCTCCATAAGTCAAGTGTCTCGTAAGGGCAACTAAAATTCTGGGAACGGGGCTAGTAACCCCTTAATAATAATAATAATAATAATAATAATAATAATATAATATCTTTATTTACTACCAGTACATGTACAAGGTATACAGACCATAGCTGACATCAATGACATACTACTATATAGAAAGCCCCTTGTTATGCTGAGTATTTTCCACAAATTAGGTCAGTTTTGTTCCAGGATGCAACCCACACCAGTCCACTAACACCCAGGTACCCATTTTACTGATGGGTGAACACAGATAACCGGTGTACAGAAACAAGCCCAATGCTTCTGCCCTCACTGGGAATCGAACCCAGGCCCTCACTGTGTGAAGCGAGAGCTTTGGCCACCAGGCCACGGGGCGCATTACTAAATTTAAAAGAAGGAACTCTCATTCTTTCCTTTTTGGCCGCCCCGCCTCAGTGGGATACCACCAGTGCGTTGAAAGAAAAGAAATTAAAGTATATTTTTATATTCTCTCTGCCACAAGCACATGGAAAACAATATATTCTTAATCTCATAGTCTAATCCTCACAGCCATTAAATATATTAAATGTCTTTAAAATATGTTAATATGCTGGAAACCTCTTTACCGGTACCCCTCAAGGAAGGTTCCTTGATGTTGGTGAGGGGTTCTTGATTTAGGGAATTGGATCTGTGCTCCAGTTCCCCGAATTAAGCCTGAATGCCTTCCACATCCCCCCCCAGGCGCTGTATAATCCTCCGGGTTTAGCGCTTCCCCCTTGATTATAATACTAATCTTTACCGGTAATCATGAGCCGAACTCTAATTCTTGAGACATATAAGCTCAATAAAAAATTTTCACTGAAATTCCTAAATTTAGTGCTAATGTGCTAGAAACCTCAGCCAACCTGTAATCCTTAAGACAGTTAAATTTGACGAAAGTTTTTATTATTAAAAACTATTTGATCCTGTACATATATACAATCAATTAATAACTGCCTTTAGTCTTATGATAGGCTTAAGTCTGTCGGAAATGCTCTGCATATGGAGTGATGTAGTGGAGGCAGGATCCATACATAGCTTTAAGAAGAGGTATGATAAATCTCATGAAGCAGGGAGAGAGTGACCTAGTAGCCACCAGTGAAGAGCTAGGGCCAGGAGGTGTAACTCGACCCCTACATAGTTAGGTAGGCGAGTATACTAAGGGACTTTCTGCATGTACATCTAAATGTCACTCGTCTCTGTACACACTCTACCATGATGAAATAGAAAATCTTTAATGTTTACTGCAGTGATGAATGGTTTGAAAAACCGACAAGTTGAAGATTGAGACACTTATGCAACATATGGGAATCTTTATTCAGGAAACGTTCAGTCCATCAATCTACAAGATTGATGGACTGAACACATCGACTCCAGGCTGAGGGACTGATTACCTCAAACTCCTCCTCTCCTTAAGATAAGATAAGAGATAAGATTTCGTTCGGATTTTTAGCCCCGGAGGGTTAGCCACCCAGGATAACCCAAGAAAGTCAGTTCGTCATCGAGGACTGTCTAACTTATTTCCATTGGGGTCCTTAATCTTGTCCCCCAGGATGCGACCCACACCAGTCCACTAACACCAAGGTACCTATTTGCTGCTAGGTGAACAGGACAATAGGTGTAAGGAAACGTGTTGGAATTTCCACCCGCCGGGAATCGAACCCGGGCCCTCCGTGTGTGAAGCGGGAGCTTTAGCCACCAGACCACCGGGCCTTTCTACTTTGTATTGGACTGATGAAGTCACTGTGTGGCGAAACGTTTCCTGAATAAAGATTCCCATATGTTGCATAAGTGTCTCAATGTTCAATCTTTACTGCACATATTTATGAAACTATAAATATTTTATGGTTAAAAAATATTTCAATGGAGACTCATTTATGTTTAATATTTCTACCCAATGCTCTTATATTGGCTGGTCCTCCCCATAAAGGTGAGAAATTAAGTCTTTCGTTAATAAGACTTGCGTCAAGAGACAGATCTCGCGCTCCAATGACTATTTTTTTAACGGTTTGAATTATTTCTGCTTCGTGAGATATTCTGGCAGCCAACCAGGTTTTGGTGTCATTTTGTCTGTTTAATTCTTCAGTAACATGGTCTGCCAGTCCCATTTCCAATGCTTCCTTTCCACTGAGGTTTCGACATGTTGTAAGAAGTTCGAGTGCTGAACGATACCCTAACAGTTTTACAAGTCTTGTTCCACCACCCCAACCTGTAACGACCCCCATACGACCTTGAACGAAACAAACTTCTCCTGTATTAGTGAATACACGATAATCTGTGACGGTTGTCAATTCAGCTCCGCCTCCCAGAGCTTTGCCATGCACAAGGCAAACTGTGACAAGAGGTAAGCAATATAACTCTGTTAGAGTCTTATGCATAAAAGTTGACATAAGTAAACCGTCTTCAGGATTGCCGATGGCTTTCACAGTTGTTAAATCTCCACCGGAACAGAAGGTATCTCCTTCAGCCTGTAGGATCACACCTTTTCCACACGACCAAGCCTTTAATTCTTCAACAATGTCAGCTAACTGTACCATCATCTGACCTGCCAAGAAGTACATGTGATTAATTTGCTTCCATAAATGTAAATAAATGGTTAGAAAACCAATAAGTTGATAAATGAGACATTTATGCAGCATTTGGGTATCATTATTTTGGACTTAAGAAGCCGCTGGCTGGCAAAAAGTTTCCAGAATAAAGACACCAAAATGTTGGACAACTGTCTCATTTATCAACTTTCATAAATGATTTAAAAGTTATACATATTTAACCCTTAAACGGTCCAAACAAATCGACGTTCAAATTCGCAGCTACAAAAGTAGATCTACTTTTTTTTACATATTTTCAAATATAACAAAAAAAAAAGTTGATAAAAGTTTTTTTACACGTTTTCAAATGTAAAACAAAAAAGATCTACATTTTTTTTACATACTCTCAGATGTTGAAAAAACGTATATATACGTTTGGACCGTTTAAGGGTTAATAAGCTTTACGTGAAAAGAAAATGAAAGTAATTTTATAAATTAAAAATATTACACCATAAAAATGAGTTTGACGGCCTCAGAACTGCAGCGTCGGCACACCTCTGGCAAGACAGTGATGGAGTGAATAATGGTAAAAGTGTTTCTTTTTGGTGTCACCCTACCCCAGTGACCCCACAGAGGTCATAACTTCTCTCACAACTGTGAGATGGATGAGGGGAAAGGATGCCATTCTATTACTTTATTATTCATGACCAAGAAGGTTAATTACCTACTGTGTTTTTCACCAAGACTTCACGACTTAAAAATCAATACCTTTTATATATGTTGCGTTATATCCCTTTATGAAATGTTGGCGTCGATACAACTTTATTGTCTACAGTTTACATAATGTAGTTCCATGTAGTAAAAATATTAAGCAGAAAATAAAGCCACAAAGATCCTATGTGCATTTTGTGCGGACTAAAACTATTTTTTACACACTACAGTAAAACCTCATCTTACAACCTCATCTTACAACCACTACATTATAACCTCATCTTACAACCACTACATTATAACCTCATCTTACAACCTCATCTTACAACCACTACATTATAACCTCATCTTACAACCACTACATTATAACCTCATCTTACAACCATCTTACAACCACTACATTATAACCTCATCTTACAACCACTACATTATAACCTCATCTTACAACCACTACATTATAACCTCATCTTACAACCTCATCTTACAACCACTACATTATAACCTCATCTTACAACCTCATCTTACAACCACTACATTATAACCTCATCTTACAACCTCATCTTACAACCACTACATTATAACCTCATCTTACAACCTCATCTTACAACCACTACATTATAACCTCATCTTACAACCTCATCTTACAACCACTACATTATAACCTCATCTTACAACCTCATCTTACAACCACTACATTATAACCTCATCTTACAACCTCATCTTACAACCACTACATTATAACCTCATCTTACAACCACTACATTATAACCTCATCTTACAACCACTACATTATAACCTCATCTTACAACCACTACATTATAACCTCATCTTACAACCTCATCTTACAACCACTACATTATAACCTCATCTTACAACCACTACATTATAACCTCATCTTACAACCACTACATTATAACCTCATCTTACAACCTCATCTTACAACCACTACATTATAACCTCATCTTACAACCACTACATTATAACCTCATCTTACAACCTCATCTTACAACCACTACATTATAACCTCATCTTACAACCACTACATTATAAACTCATCTTACAACCACTACATTATAACCTCATCTTACAACCTCATTTTACAACCACTACATTATAACCTCATCTTACAACCACTACATTATAACCTCATCTTACAACCACTACATTATAACCTCATCTTACAACCTCATCTTACAACCACTACATTATAACCTCATCTTACAACCACTACATTATAACCTCATCTTACAACCACTACATTATAACCTCATCTTACAACCTCATTTTACAACCACTACATTATAACCTCATCTTACAACCACTACATTATAACCTCATCTTACAACCACTACATTATAAACTCATCTTACAACCACTACATTATAACCTCATCTTACAACCTCATCTTACAACCTCATCTTACAACCACTACATTATAACCTCATCTTACAACCTCATCTTACAACCTCATCTTACAACCACATCGGGGGATCTGTTGAACTGTGTATAATAATGATATTATACACAATAATGATATACACAGCACAGGAGATTCTCAATGTATTTTTAAGTCGAAGACTTACTGTATTTTGCGGTTTATCAGACACATGTTTTTTTCCCATAAAATGTCTCCAAAAACCAGCCTTCATCCTATAAACTGAAGGTCGGTGATGGGAGCTATAAGTTTGGGGTGTGGGGTGGGCTCTAGCTCCCAATTACGTCTGATGCCGAGCCACTGAAACTAAAAGAAGTCTTATAAGCCGCGAAATACGGTACTTATATTTCATAATGCCAGCTGGCCCAGTGGATAATGCATCAGTCTAAAGTTTTACGACTTTCTGACCGCGGGTTCAAGCCCCACCCGTGGTATGGTTGGTTTCATTAAGCAGCATTTATTATTACACAAATAACCTTCACCTTCATGTGCTACTGTGACTCGTCAATGATCCAAGTCGGACCAAAACATCACAATATGTGCGGGTTATTTGTGTATTGCTCCAGTCCTGTCTGTAAGCATTAGCATTAGTCCGTCTGAAATGCTCAGGAATATTAATGGTTTTCTTTGTATTTAACAATACAGTGGAACCCCGGTTTACGATCACCTCCCAATGCGACCAATTATGTAAGTGTATTTATGTAAGTGCATTTGTACGTGTATGTTTGGGGGTCTGAAATGGACTAATCTAATTCACAATATTCCTTATGGGAACAAATTCGGTCAGTACTGGCACCTGAACATACTTCTGGAGTGACAAAATATCGTTAACCGGGAGTCCACTGTATTTTGTTATGTGTAAATTACAAACTGTAACCTTTAAGAAATAAAATCTGAATTTGAAAAATATGAGTCACAAAGCCTTTTTTTTTTAACATTCATACCCGAAAGAGCATTTTTTTTCTGCTGGTGCAACAACGTGACGGTGGCGATGCCAGACGAGTCGTCCTTCACCAGGGAAACACGTCCCTCCCCCAGGGGTGCGAGTCGTCGTCGTGCCTCGGTGATAAGCGAGCTGCAGTGTCTACCCCGAACCTCAGAATAAACCTCCAGTCGTTGCAGAAAGTCGCGACTTCTCGAAAACATTCCTGGGTTTAGAAGGCACAATATTCAGCACTTCGTGACCTTTGTGGGTTTAGAGCTTAAGTTTTGATCGTAATAACAACAATAAGAGCAAAATATATGGCAAGCGAAGGAGACAAACAATGCAGGGGGGGGGATGGTAGACAATCAAGACTTAATCCAAAAATGGGGGAATTATTTCCCAGTTTCGAAAATCCTAAAATGGGGAAATTACATCCAATATCTATTATAAAAAATGGGGAGAATTATTCCTAATTTCTTATATCCAAAATGGGGGAATTACCTTCAATTACTATGATAAAAAAAATGGGGAGAAAATAAGATTAGAAATAAGTCAGTTTAGTTCCTACGTTTTTCAAGAAAAATAACCAATAAATTACACCTACTGAGACATTTATCAAGGCAACGTTTCGCCCACCTTAATAAATGTCCCATTAAGCTACACATGTGACCATTTACCTAATTATTATGGTTGTTAATGATAATATTTACTAAAAACTACATAAAAGGTTGACTTTGTTGTGGTTGTTAAGGGACACCAAAACTTGCTCCTTAGTCACCCTTTTTTACCCCAGGAAAAACTTAATTAAAAGGCCAGCTTTATGAGGAATACAGAGACAGACAGTATAATAACCTATGTGACATGTCAAGATATCTTATTAATGAAAATAAGATACCAGATATACTAAGCAAATTTCCTAAATTTGCTTGTAACAGATAAGTGAACTATAGATATGTAGATATAAATTCATATGTATTCCTATTAACCCTTTTGGGCCTAGTTAAGATAAGATAAGATAAGATAAGATTTCGTTCGGATTTTTAACCCCGGAGGGTTAGCCACCCAGGATAACCCAAGAAAGTCAGTGCGTCATCGAGGACTGTCTAACTTATTTCCATTGGGGTCCTTAATCTTGTCCCCCAGGATGCAACCCACACCAGTCGACTAACACCCAGGTACCTATTTGCTGCTAGGTGAACAGGACAACAGGTGTAAGGAAACGTGTCAAATGTTTCCACCCGCCGGGAATCGAACCCGGGCCCTCCGTGTGTGAAGCGGGAACTTTAACCACCAGACCACCGGGTCCTAGGCCTTTTGTGTATCCATATGCTCTTGCGCTACCGTCCACAGGATGGATATGGGCGGCACAATAAACTAGCCACTTCGGTGGCAAAATCTAAAATCTAATCTTTATTGTGGTTGTTAAAGGTCACTAAAACTTACTTATTGAACCTCTTTTTTTCCCAGGAAAATGTACTTAAAAGGATGTCTTTGTTGTGGTTGTTAAGGGACACTAACACTTAATGAACCCTTTTGTTCCAAGAGTAAAATATGACACCCATATATTTTTTCTAATAGCTGTTGGATAATGAGAGCCTTCAAAATTAGGGATGGATACCTGGAGTTTACCTGGAGAGAGTTCTGGGGGTCAACGTCCCTGCGGCCCAGTCTGTGACCAGGCCTCCTGGTGGATCAGAGCCTGATCAACCAGGCTGTTGCTGCTGGCTGCACGCAAACTAACGTACGAGCCACAGCCTGGCTGATCAGGAACTGACTTTAGGTGCTTGTCCAGTGCCAGCTTGAAGACTGCCAGGGGTCTGTTGGTAATCCCCCTTATGTATGCTGGGAGGCAGTTGAACAGTCTCGGGCCCCTGACACTTATTGTATGGTCTCTTAACGTGCTAGTGACACCCCTGCTTTTCATTGGGGGGATGGTGCATCGTCTGCCAAGTCTTTTGCTTTCGTAGTGAGTGATTTTCGTGTGCAAGTTCGGTACTAGTCCCTCTAGGATTTTCCAGGTGTATATAATCATGTATCTCTCCCTCCTGCGTTCCAGGGAATACAGGTTTAGAAACCTCAAGCGCTCCCAGTAATTGAGGTGTTTTATCTCCGTTATGCGCGCCGTGAAGGTTCTCTGTACATTTTCTAGGTCAGCAATTTCACCTGCCTTCAAAGGTGCTGTTAGTGTGCAGCAATATTCCAGCCTAGATAGAACAAGTGACCTGAAGGTATACCCCAGGTACACACCATTCACACTTCAGGTATACTCCAGGTACACAACATTTACACTTCAGATATACTCCAGGTACACAACATTTACACTTCAGATATACCCCAGGTACACAACATTTACACTTCAGATATACTCCAGGTACACAACATTTACACTACAGATATACTCCAGGTACACAACATTTACACTTCTGATATACTCCAGGTACACAACATTTACACTACAGATATACTCCAGGTACACAACATTTACACTTCTGATATACTCCAGGTACACAACATTTACACTTCTGATATACTCCAGGTACACAACATTTACACTTCTGATATACTCCAGGTACACAACATTTACACTTCAGATATACTCCAGGTACACAACATTTACACTTCAGATATACTCCAGTATTTTTATTGGTATATATTTCTCTTTTCATTTAATATAATATCGTCTATATTATTTAGTTATATACATAAAGGAAGTGTATTACGGAATTACATTATTATTGTTATAATTAAGGGGAAGAGCTAAACCCGGAGGATTATACAGCGCCTGGGGGGGGGATGTGGAAGGCATTCAGGCTTAATTCGAGGAACTGGAGCACAGATCCAATTCCCTAAATCAAGAGCCCCCCACCAACCTTCCCTGAGTTAGTTTAATATCTTTATTATGCACCACATACCCATCCTGTGGGTGGTAGTCACCACATACCCATCCTGTGGGTGGTAGTCACCACATACCCATCCTGTGGGTGGTAGTCACCACATACCCATCCTGTGGGTGGTAGTCACCACATACCCATCCTGTGGGTGGTAGTCACCACATACCCATCCTGTTGGCGGTAGTCACCACATACCCATCCTGTGGGCGGTAGTCACCACATACCCATCCTGTGGGCGGTAGTCACCACATACCCATCCTGTGGGTGGTAGTCACCACATACCCATCCTGTGGGTGGTAGTCACCACATACCCATCCTGTGGGCGGTAGTCACCACATACCCATCCTGTGGGCGGTAGTCACCACATACCCATCCTGTGGGCGGTAGTCACCACATACCCATCCTGTGGGCGGTAGTCACCACATACCCATCCTGTGGGCGGTAGTCACCACATAGCCATCCTGTGGGCGGTAGTCACCCCATACCCATCCTGTGGGCGGTAGTCACCCCATACCCATCCTGTGGGCGGTAGTCACCACATACCCATCCTGTGGGCGGTAGTCACCCCATACCCATCCTGTGGGCGGTAGTCATCCCATACCCATCCTATGGGCGGTAGTCAAAAGATTACAAAGGTACATAATGGGTCCAGGGACTGGACCCCAAAGTTATGATAGCTGAACTAGTTACAGAGGTACTGAACTCCAGGTAGATCCGGTCACAGTCATGTTAAGTTACAGAGGTAATGAACTCCAGGTAGATCTGGTCACAATCATGGTAAGTTACAGAGGTAATGAACTCCAGGTAGATCTGGTCACAATCATGTTAAGTTACAGAGGTAATGAACTCCAGGTAGATCTGGTCACAATCATGGTAAGTTACAGAGGTAATGAACTCCAGGTAGATCTGGTCACAATCATGGTAAGTTACAGAGGTAATGAACTCCAGGTAGATCTGGTCACAGTCATGGCAAGTTACAGAGGTAATGAATCAGCCTCACTCCTATATGGGTACGGAATTACATTGGGAACTGCTGTGCTAACTATCGTAAGATAGTTGAGAGAGTCGGTGTGTGGGGAAGGTGTTCCGGGAACCATGTTGACGTCTGGTTGGAGGTGTTGCCTGAGTACCAGTCTATCTGACCTTGTAAATATCTGACCTTGTAAATATCTGACCTTGTGAACATCTGCTCGATGTTCGTTTTGACTCGAGTTTTGGGTAACAGACGGTACCGTTGGTGAGACGGATTCTCTTACTCGCTACAGTAAGTACCAGTGATGGACAGAGTTAGTTCTAGACTTACAGATTTTGATATCTGCTGTTGTTGTGTGTTTTTCTGACGTTATGAAGTCAATTAGTGGATTTCACTATGGCTTCTACGTGTTGATGTCTCTAAGTCACCTTCTTGGGGGATTATCGTATTCGAGATCAGTGATTATTCTAGGACAGATGTACAATTTAGCCTTGTACTCGACTGAAACCCCTGGGGTATATGTGTACTCACCTAATTGTAGTTGCAGGGGTCGAGACTCAGCTCCTGGCCCCGCTTCTTCTCTGAATGTATATATATGATTAATTACGACTCGTGACAAGAATTAAATAATAATTACAGAGTGTACCACTAGAACACCTAGCATGGCTAGGCATTACAGAGTGTACCACTAGAACACCTAGCATGGCTAGGCATTTCGGGCATACTTAGTTTTATTCTTAATTGTAAAATATTACAAATTATGAGGTAAGTTGGTATTATGGCTAAGTGACTAAATACTAGTTTGTGAGTTTAGCAATGTGAATGCTTTTGTTTTGGCACAGTACATAGTTTCAGTATTGGAGTATCACAGGATTCATTATTTTAAGACTGAGATTAATATTTCTGTTTATGGTCAAATGAGTGAGTGAGTGTAAGTGTGAACCACCAGGTGGTATTCGTGTAGTTAGTTGACGGGGTGTATCAGGGAGATAAGATGTTTTCTAATGGTAGTTTTGAAGGTGATGAATGTGTCTGCAGTTCTAGAGTTCTCAGGTAGGGTATTCCAGATTTTAGGGCCTTTGACATACATTGAATTTTTGTAAAGGTTTAGTCGGACACGGGGAATGTCGTAGAGATGTTTGTGTCTGGTGTTATGCCTGTGGATTTTGTCACAACTATCAAGAAAGCGTTTTAGGTCAAGGTTGATATTGGAATTTAAGGTCCTGTAGATGTAGATTGCACAGTAGTAAGTGTGGATGTACTGAACAGTGAGTAAGTTTAGATCTATGAAGAGTGGGGGGGGGGGTGTTGCCAGGGATGGGATTTAGTGATTATTCTTACTGCAGCTTTTTGTTGGGTTATTATTGGCTTTAGGTGTGTTGCTGCAGTTGATCCCCAAGCACAAATAGCATAGGTGAGGTATGGATAAATAAGTGAGTGGTATAGTGTGAGAAGGGCATTTTGCGGCACGTAGTATCGTATCTTGGAGTGGATCCCAACCGTTTTGGATACTTTTTTGGTTATGTGTTCGATATGGGTGCTGAAGTTCAGGTTGTTGTCGAGGTATAGGCCTAGGAATTTGCCCTCATTATGTCTGGTAATTATAGTGTTGTCGATCTTAATGTTAATTTGTGCATCTCCTGCTCTGCTACCAAACATAATATAGTAGGTTTTGTCAGTGTTAAGCGTAAGTTTATTGGCTGTCATCCAAGTTGATATTTTGAGCAGCTCCTCATTAACAATGGTGTTGAGGGTAGCAAGATTAGGGTGAGAGATGACATAAGTCGTGTCGTCAGCAAAGAGAATGGGGTTCAGGTGTTGGGATACGTTTGGAAAATCATTGATGTATATGAGGAAGAGCAGGGGACCAAGGACACTTCCCTGCGGAACTCCAGTATCAAGTGGCCGTGTTGTTGATGCTGTGTCTTTAATGGTGACATACTGATACCTATTAGTAAGGTAAGATCTGAAATATGCAAGCGCATGGCCTCTTATACCGTAATGGTCAAGTTTGTGGAGTAGGATGTCGTGGTCTACTGTGTCAAAAGCTTTTCTTAGGTCAATAAAAATTCCTAGTGGATATTCCTTATTTTCCAATGCTGTGTAAAGCAGATCTAGCATTTTTATGATTGCATCATTAGTGCTTTTATTTTTCCTGAATCCAAATTGGCAGGGGTTGAGTATGTTTTGTGACGTTATAAATGAATACAGTCTCCTGTGCACGAGTTTCTCAAAGATTTTGGATAGCAATGGTAAGTTAGATATTGGCCTATAGTTGTTTAAGTCTGTAGGGTCACCACCTTTATGTATTGGTGTAACCCTTGCCATCTTGAGTAGTTTCGGGAAGGTGCTAGTCTCTAGTGACTTGTTAAAAAGTAATGAAATAGCATGCGAAAGGACATGGGCCGCTCGCTTGTACAGTAATGGTGGGACATGAGACAGATTCCCCGAGTTATTTTTAAGTGACTTTATAATCTCGAGCAATGTCACCTAACTAAATATTTAAATATTGGACTATAAACTTATTACCTTAAGTAATATCGTACTCAAAAGTACCATTCTGTATATTTCAACGAGAGAGTACTCATGTTACTTTAAACCACGTTAAATTAATAATGTTAAATTATTATATTGTCGGATTATTGTCTCCTGGAGTTTACCTGGAGAGAGTTCCGTTGTCTCCTGGAGTTTACCTGGAGAGAGTTCCGTTGTCTCCTGGAGTTTACCTGGAGAGAGTTCCGTTGTCTCCTGGAGTTTACCTGGAGAGAGTTCCGTTGTCTCCTGGAGTTTACCTGGAGAGAGTTCCGTTGTCTCCTGGAGTTTACCTGGAGAGAGTTCCGTTGTCTCCTGGAGTTTACCTGCAGAGAGTTCCGTTGTCTGCTGGTTATAATTTGCAAAAAGCCTGTTAAGACGGTCTTTTTTTTACTAAAGACAGCCAGTCCTGACCGTGATCTGGTGGCTGAAAGTCTCGCTTCACACGGCGAGGGCCTGGGTTCGATTCCCAGCTAGGGTAGAAATATTGGTCGTGTTTCTTTGCACTTGTTGTCTATGTTCACCCATCAGTAAAATGGGTACCTGGGTGTTAGTGGACTGGTGTGAGTCACATCCTGGGTGTTAGTGGACTGGTGTGGGTGGCATCCTGGGTGTTAGTGGACTGGTGTGGGTCACATCCTGGGTGTTAGTGGACTGGTGTGGGTCACATCCTGGGTGTTAGTGGACTGGTGTGTCACATCCTGTGTGTTAGTGGACTGGTGTGTGTGTCACATCCTGGGTGTTAGTGGACTGGTGTGTGTCACATCCTGGGTGTTAGTGGACTGGTGTGGGTCACATCCTGGGTGTTAGTGGACTGGTGTGGGTCACATCCTGGGTGTTAGTGGACTGGTGTGGGTGGCATCCTGGGTGTTAGTGGACTGGTGTGGGTCACATCCTGGGTGTTAGTGGACTGGTGTGGGTCACATCCTGGGTGTTAGAGGACTGGTGTGGGTCACATCCTGGGTGTTAGTGGACTGGTGTGGGTCACATCCTGGGTGTTAGTGGACTGGTGTGGGTCACATCCTGGGTGTTAGTGGACTGGTGTGGGTCACATCCTGGGTGTTAGTGGACTGGTGTGGGTCACATCCTGGGTGTTAGTGGACTGATGTGGGGTCACATCCTGGGTGTTAGTGGACTGGTGTGGGTCACATCCTGGGTGTTAGTGGACTGGTGTGGGTCACATCCTGGGTGTTAGTGGACTGGTGTGGGTCACATCCTGGGTGTTAGTGGACAGGTGTGGGTCACATCCTGGGTGTTAGTGGACTGGTGTGGGTCACATCCTGGGTGATAGTGTACTGGTGTGGGTCACATCCTGGGTGTTAGTGGACTGGTGTGGGTCACATCCTGGGTGTTAGTGGACTGGTGTGGGTCACATCCTGGGTGTTAGTGGACTGATGTGGGTCGCATCCTGGGTGTTAGTGGACTGGTGTGGGTCACATCCTGGGTGTTAGTGGACTGGTGTGGGTCACATCCTAGGTGTTAGTGGACTGGTGTGTGTCACATCCTGGGTGTTAGTGGACTGGTGTGTGTCACATCCTGGGTGTTAGTGGACTGGTGTGTGTCACATCCTGGGTGTTAGTGGACTGGTGTGGGTCACATCCTAGGTGTTAGTGGACTGGTGTGTGTCACATCCTGGGTGTTAGTGGACTGGTGTGGGTCACATCCTAGGTGTTAGTGGACTGGTGTGTGTCACATCCTGGGTGTTAGTGGACTGGTGTGGGTCACATCCTAGGTGTTAGTGGACTGGTGTGTGTCACATCCTGGGTGTTAGTGGACTGGTGTGGGTCACATCCTAGGTGTTAGTGGACTGGTGTGTGTCACATCCTGGGTGTTAGTGGACTGGTGTGGGTCACATCCTGGGTGTTAGTGGACTAGTGTGGGTCGCATCCTGGGTGTTAGTGGACTGGTGTGGGTCACATCCTGGGTGTTAGTGGACTGGTGTGGGTCACATCCTGGGTGTTAGTGGACTGGTGTGGGTCACATCCTGGGACAAAACTGACCTAATTTGCGGGAAATGCTCAGCATAACAAGCGACTTTCTATATAGTAGTATGTCACTGATGTCAGCTATGGTCTGTATACCTTGTACATGTACTTGTATACCTTGTACATGTACTTGTATACCTTGTACATGTACTTGTATACCTTGTACATGTACTTGTATACCTTGTACATGTACTTGTATACCCTGTACATGTACTTGTATACCTTGTACATGTACTTGTATACCCTGTACATGTACTTGTATACCTTGTACATGTACTTGTATACCTTGTACATGTACTTGTATACCTTGTACATGTACTGGTATACCTTGTACATGTACTTGTATACCTTGTACATGTACTTGTATACCTTGTACATGTACTGGTATACCTTGTACATGTACTTGTATACCTTGTACATGTACTTGTATACCTTGTACATGTACTTGTATACCTTGTACATGTACTTGTATACCTTGTACATGTACTGGTATACCTTGTACATGTACTTGTATACCTTGTACATGTACTTGTATACCTTGTACATGTACTTGTATACCTTGTACATGTACTTGTATACCTTGTACATGTACTGGTATACCTTGTACATGTACTTGTATACCTTGTACATGTACTTGTATACCTTGTACATGTACTTGTATACCTTGTACATGTACTTGTATACCTTGTACATGTACTTGTATACCTTGTACATGTACTTGTATACCTTGTACATGTACTTGTATACCTTGTACATGTACTTGTATACCTTGTACATGTACTTGTATACCTTGTACATGTACTTGTATACCTTGTACATGTACTTGTATACCTTGTACATGTACTGGTATACCTTGTACATGTACTTGTATACCTTGTACATGTACTTGTATACCTTGTACATGTACTTGTATACCTTGTACATGTACTTGTATGCTTTGTACATGTACTTGTATACCTTGTACATGTACTTGTATACCTTGTACATGTACTGGTATACCTTGTACATGTACTGGTATACCTTGTACATGTACTGGTATACCTTGTACATGTACTTGTATACCTTGTACATGTACTTGTATACCTTGTACATGTACTTGTATACCTTGTACATGTACTTGTATACCTTGTACATGTACTTGTATACCTTGTACATGTACTTGTATACCTTGTACATGTACTTGTATACCTTGTACATGTACTTGTATACCTTGTACATGTACTTGTATACCTTGTACATGTACTTGTATACCTTGTACATGTACTTGTATACCTTATACATGTACTTGTATACCTTATACATGTACTTGTATACCTTGTACATGTACTTGTATACCTTGTACATGTACTTGTATACCTTATACATGTACTTGTATACCTTATACATGTACTTGTATACCTTGTACATGTACTTGTATACCTTATACATGTACTTGTATACCTTATACATGTACTTGTATACCTTGTACATGTACTTGTATACCTTGTACATGTACTTGTATACCTTGTACATGTACTTGTATACCTTGTACATGTACTTGTATACCTTGTACATGTACTTGTATACCTTGTACATGTACTTGTATACCTTGTACATGTACTGGTAGAAATAAAAAATTATTATTATTATTATTATTATTATTATTATTATTATTATTATTATTATGTACGTAAGGAAATTGATCCCAAACTTCCCAGAGTTCTCCACTCGCCTCTGTTGTGTAACCCAGTAACACATATAACGTCTCTTTTGGTATACTCCAGGTATACTCCAGGTATACTCCAGGTATACTCCAGGTATACTCCAGGTATACTCCAGGTATACACCAGGTATACACCATGTATACTCCAGGTATACTCCAGGTATACTCCAGGTATACACCAGGTATACTCCAGGTATACTCCAGGTATACTCCAGGTATACTCCAGGTATACTCCAGGTAAACTCCAGGTATACACCAGGTATACTCCAGGTATACTCCAGGTATACTCCAGGTATACTCCAGGTATACTCCAGGTATACTCCAGGTATACACCAGGCATACTCCAGGTATACTCCAGGTATACTCCAGGTATACACCAGGTATACACCAGTGTCATCTGCTTAGCTGGAAGCCTTCCATGCTGATAATCTGATAACACATCATCGGAAAGGCTTCAAACTTACCGTGTTTGAATTAAAATGTGGCTGTGTTTAGCCTAAATTTGTCATTTTATTGAAGGAATCTCATACAAATCATCAATACTAATATCTAACGGCATTTTAAACCTATGCCACACTCTGCACTATTCCACTAGAGTACATTTACAAGGCTGGGGTTGTAGAATCCTGGGATACAATACATCTAGTATGTTCATTTAGGTACAGGTATACATAATTATTATAGTAACAGTGATCGCGAGCAAGGGATAAATGATACAAAATAACCACAGGGGGAGTTAAATGATAGCTCCAGCACCTTCTTGTTGCAATCAACACATCAAGAACTTGCAGTGTTGCAGAAATAGAGTAAAAATGCATAGTAATATATGTATAGATTACCTATCATTACCAAAAACGTCAAAGTGATTTAATTCCATTGTGGTCCTTGAATTGGTTCCATTGGGGTCATTGACTTATTCCATTAGGGTCCTTGACTTATTCCATTGGGGCCCTTGACTTATTCCATTGGGCCCTTGACTTATTCCATTGGGGCCCATGACTTATTCCATTGGGCCCATGACTTATTCCATTGGGGCCCTTGACTTATTCCATTGGGGTCCTTGACTTATCTCCACTGGGGTCCTAGAATTGCTTCTGAGCTGAGAAGAGCCAGTCTTCCCTCAGGATGTGGGCACCTTTCTCAGCTATCATGAGAGTGGGAGCATTGGTGTTACCACTAATGATGCGAGGCATGATGGAAGCATCAACAACCCTCACTCCTGACACTCCACGTAGCCTGGTCAATGGAACAACAGTGTTAACCCTTGAGCTGTCCAAACGTAGATCTACGTTGACGTGCGTAGTGCTCCGAACATAGATCTACGTTGACGTGCATAGTGCTCCAAACGTAGATCTACATTGACGTGCATAGTGCTCCGAACGTAGATCTACGTTGACGTGCGTAGTGCTCCGAACGTAGATCTACGTTGACGTGCGTAGTGCTCAGAACGTAGATCTACGTTGACATGTGTAGTGCTCCGAACGTAGATCTACGTTGACGTGCATAGTGCTCCGAACGTACATCTACGTTGACGTGCGTAGTGCTCCGAACGTAGATCTACGTTGACGTGCGTAGTGCTCCGAACGTAGATCTACGTCCAATTTTACATGCTTTCAAATGGAGAAAATCAAGGTCGGAGCGCTAAGCACGTCAACGTAGATCTACATTTGGACAGTTTAAGGGTTTTAATAACCTAGTTAATACAGCAACAATGTTAATATTCTGTTCAATATAACAACATCCTGGTCACAACAAGAGGTTCTCACCTGAGCCTGTGGTCTACAACAGCCAGAGGGTCAGAAGATGGTCCCATCTTACATGTACCACAAGTATGGTACGCTGTAGTGGCCAAGTAGCGTGTGTAACAAGCCCAGTACGCATCTGAGTACGCTTCCTCGTGCTTACATCCACTCAAAACCTGTCAGAAATGCATGCTATGCGTCAGTGTTAAGTTTGCTTATTACGTTTCAAGTCTATCTACTATACGAGGGTAATTATGGCTGGTTGGTTGGTTAATGGGGTTTAAAGTCTACTACACGAGGGTCATTAAGACTGGTTGGTTGATTAATAAGGTTTAAAGTCTATCTACTACACAAGGGTCGTTAAGACTGGTTGGTTGGTTAATGGAGTTTGAAGTCTATCTACTACACGAGGGTCATTAAGATTGGTTGGTTGGTTAATGGGGATTAAAGTCTATCTACTACACGAGGATCATTATGACTGGTTGGTTAATAGTGGCTCCAGGGACTGTACCTCAACATTACAGAGGTACACAATGGCTCCAGGAACTGTACCTCAACATTACAGAGGTACACAATGGCTCCAGGGACTGGACTGCAAAGTTTTGATAGCTGAACAAGTTCCAGAACTAAGTTGAGATTATTTACCTTGTCATGGAACCTGGCAGAGAGGCCTTCACGGAAGGCTACAGTATTTCCCACCTTCAGTGCCAGTTTAATACCTGCAACACCAAGTCTTATCACTTGTCAGATACAAATATATTAACACAGAAGTTGTAGGGACAGGCAAAAGTAGAAGAGTGTGTCAAGGAGCACTTAAATGATAGAAGATAGTGTTCCAGTGTGTCAAGGAGCACTTGAAAGACAGAAGACAGTGTTCCAGTGTGTCAAGAAGCACTTGAACGACAGAAGACAGTGTTCCAGTGTGTCAAGAAGCACTTGAACGACAGAAGACAGTGTTCCAGTGTGTCAAGAAGCACTTGAACGACAGAAGACAGTGTTCCAGTGTGTCAAGAAACACTTGAACGACAGAAGACAGTGTTCCAGTGTGTCAAGGAGCACTTGAAAGACAGAAGACAGTGTTCCAGTGTATCAAGAAGCACTTGAACGACAGAAGACAGTGTTCCAGTGTGTCAAGGAGCACTTGAAAGACAAAAGACAGTGTTCCAGTGTGTCAAGGAGCACAAGAACGACAGAAAACAGTGTTCCAGTGTGTCAAGAAGCACTTGAACGACAGAAGACAGTGTTCCAGTGTGTCAAGAAGCACTTGAACGACAGAAGACAGTGTTCCAGTGTGTCAAGGAGCACTTGAATGACAAAAGACAGTGTTCCAGTGCGTCCAGGAGCACGTGAACGACCGAAAACAGTGTTCCAGTGTGTCCAGGAGTGATAATGTGACGGTAACGACTTGTGCCCTGCTTTTAAAGTAGGAATTACATTATCTATCTTCCACATATTAGACACAACATCCATTTGAAGAGATAGATTGGAAATGGTAGTTAATGCTTCGCAAAGTTCCATTTTGCATTCCTTAAGAACCACTGAAAAAAACTCATCGGGGCCAGGAGATTAATTTTGCTTCAATCAGTCTTCTTATTTGATTACCATACCTCTAGTGACTGAGGTTAAAAGATCAAGAATCTAACACAAAGTGGGAGTTGTCGCAGTTGCTTTTTGCTGATGACACTGTGCTTTTGGCAGATTCTGAAGAGATGTTGCAGATATTGGTGGATCAGTTTAGTAAGGTATGTAATGTACCTTTTTCAGGCCCACTATAAAAATTAATTACTGGAATATTGTTAGTGTCTTCCTGTGTAAACACCCAGAAGAAATAATCTTTAAAAATCGAGCACATTTCGTTCTCTTTGTCAATAAGATGCCCAGAGTTAATTTTAAGGGACCTATCTTTTCTTTAATTTTTATTCTGTATAATTTTCGAATGAGGAAGGTATAAAATACCGACAATATGAAAGTTAAGACACATGTGCAACATCTGGATATCTCTATTGTAGACGTTTCGCCATCTAGTGGCTTTATCAATACAAATTCTAGGACATAATTAGAAGACAGTAGAACTATATACAAAAGATGAGGTAATCAGTCCCTCGGTCTTGGAGTTAGTGTTGACAGCATCGTGGTGGAGGAGAATCCCAAGCAACTTTAATGTCATAGTCCCGTTTAGTTTTTATGTTATGTAAATTCTTGGGTGTGAATGGCTGGTTTTGGTAAGGACCTGCCTTGTATGGGCCAGCAGGCCTTCTCAGTGGTCTTCCATTCGTATGTTCTTAAGAGTGAGCACACTGCAGAAGGCGTACTGATCCATACTACTCAGTGTTCCTGCTTTCTGTGTGTGAAGCAAATTCTTGGATGACTTAACATAAGAATATAAGAAAGAAGGAACACTGCAGCAGGCCTACTGGCCTTATAAAAACAATAATAATAATAATAATAATAATAATAATAATCTTTTGTTATACCAGTACATGTATAAGGTATATAAACCATAACTAACATCAGTGACATACTACTATATAGAAAGCCGCTTGTTATGGGCAAATACATGGCTGGTTCGTCCATTCTTAAGTACCTTTAACACTTTGTGTCATAAGTGGTTACACACTGACCTCTGATCAAGGCTTCGACATCAGCTGGGTGGTTGAGGAAGTTCAGATTGATAAGTGGATGGTCACGGGGGTTAGATGATGCCAGGGTCAGAGTGCCACGACTCAGTGGTCTGTTCAACACTGGCGTCAGAGTGAAGCCTGGCACTCCCACAATGTCACCGTAGTAATCTTTGTACACCTGTACAACATAAAGATACCTTTGTACACGTGTACAGCAGCAGTATACTTATAAATACCTTGTCATCATTATTCTTAAATCTGTTATCATCACAATCATTGATCATTATTATTAATATTACTTCTGTTTAGGAAGAATTACACATACATAGAGCATCTTGGAATCTTGGTACAGAGGACATCTCCAGAACTTTGTTTACTAGTCACCCTTTCCTTGGGTATGACCCACATCCACTGGGGATTCCCACCTACCACTGTTTCCCATCTACCACTGTTTCCCACCTATCACTGCTTCCCACCTACCACTGCTTCCCACGTACCACTGTTTCCCACCTACCACTGCTTCCCACCTACCACTGCTTCCCACCTACCACTGCTTTCCACCTATCACTGTTTCCCACCTACCACTGCTTCCCACCTACCACTGCTTCCCACCTATCATTGCTTCCCACCTACCACTGCTTCCCACGTACCACTGTTTCCCACCTACCACTGCTTCCCACCTACCACTGCTTCCCACCTACCACTGCTTCCCACCTACCACTGCTTCCCACCTACCACTGCTTCCCACGTACCACTGCTTCCCACGTACCACTGTTTCCCACCTACCACTGCTTCCCACCTACCACTGCTTCCCACCTACCACTGCTTCCCACCTACCACTGCTTCCCACCTACCACTGCTTCCCACCTACCACTGCTTCCCACCTACCACTGTTTCCCACCTACCACTGCTTCCCACCTACCACTGTTTCCCACCTACCACTGCTTCCCACCTACCACTGCTTCCCACCTACCACTGCTTCCCACCTACCACTGTTTCCCAACTACCACTGTTTCCCACCTACCACTGCTTCCCACCTACCACTGCTTCCCACCTACCACTGTTTCCCACCTACCACTGTTTCCCACCTACCACTGCTTCCCACCTACCACTGTTTCCCACCTACCACTGCTTCCCACCTACCACTGCTTCCCACCTACCACTGCTTCCCACCTACCACTGCTTCCCACCTACCACTGCTTCCCACCTACCACTGTTTCCCACCTACCACTGTTTCCCACCTACCACTGCTTCCCACGTACCACTGTTTACCACCTACCACTGCTTCCCACCTACCACTGCTTCCCACCTACCACTGCTTCCCACGTACCAGGATGGATAATGAGAACCTTCAAAACTAGGGAGGCCAAGCCCATGATGACACTCTTCAGGTCACTTGTTCTATCTAGGCTGGAATATTGCTGCACTCTAACAGCACCTTTCAAGGCAGGTGAAATTGCCGACCTAGAAAATGTACAGAGAACTTTCACGGCGCGCATAACGGAGATAAAACACCTCAATTACTGGGAGCGCTTGAGGTTTCTAAATCTGTATTCCCTGGAACGCAGGAGGGAGAGATACATGATTATATACACATGGAAAATCCTAGAGGGACTAGTACCGAACTTGCACACGAAAATCACTCACTACGAAAGCAAAAGACTTAGCAGACGATGCACCATCCCCCCAATGAAAAGCAGGGGTGTCACTAGCACGTTAAGAGACCATACAATAAGTGTCAGGGGCCCGAGACTGTTCAACTGCCTCCCAACACACATAAGGGGGATTACCAACAGACCCCTGGCAGTCTTCAAGCTGGCACTGGACAAGCACCTAAAGTCAGTTCCTGATCAGCCGGGCTGTGGCTCGTACGTTGGTTTGCGTGCAGCCAGCAGCAACAGCCTGGTTGATCAGGCTCTGATCCACCAGGAGGCCTGGTCACAGACCGGGCCGCGGGGGCGTTGACCCCCGAAACTCTCTCCAGGTAAACTCCAGGTAAACCACTGCTTCCCACGTACCACTGTTTCCCACCTACCACTGCTTCCCACCTACCACTGCTTCCCACCTACCACTGCTTCCCACCTACCACTGTTTCCCACCTACCGCTACTTCCCACCTACCACTGCTTCCCACCTACCACTGCTTCCCACCTACCACTGACACAACCTTCGCCTGCCACACCTCCCACACCCGTCGTCAGTATATAAGCACCAGGCTCCACGACCGTGTCTAACTTACTTCAAGATATATATATATATATATATATATATATATATATATATATATATATATATATATATATATATATATATATATATATATAATGCTGATATTTGTAGATATACCTCGTCTTTATAGCCGAAGATTTTAGGGTAGAATCTTCCATTATCTTGTGCTGGAGTGGCAGTGACCAGTGCCAACTGGACCTCTGGCCACAGTGGGTCACCCACTGGTGATGGTACGTAGGCTACACCCTCAGTGCCAGTGGGAGACGTCAGTGGACCTGCAGTGGGAGTATAGTTCCAAACACATACACAGAGATCAGGGAGAGAGGGGACCTAGTAGCGAAGAGGCGGGGCCAGGAGCTGTGACTCGACCCTTGCAACCACAACTAGGTGAGCACACACACACGTGTACATTGTTTACATGGTGGTGGTATTGTTTACATGGTGGTGGTATTGTTTACATGGTGGTGGTATTGTTTACATGGTGGTGGTATTGTTTACACGGTGATGGTATTGTTTACATGGTGATGGTATTGTTTACACGGTGATGGTATTGTTTACATGGTGATGGTATTGTTTACATGGTGATGGTATTGTTTACATGGTGAAGGTATTGTTTACACGGTGGTGGTATTGTTTACATGGTGATGGTATTGTTTACATGGTGGTGGTATTGTTTACATGGTGGTGGTATTGTTTACATGGTGATGGTATTGTTTACATGGTGATGGTATTGTTTACATGGTATTGTTTACATGGTGATGGTATTGTTTACATGGTATTGTTTACATGGTGATGGTATTGTTTACATGGTGATGGTATTGTTTACATGGTGATGGTATTGTTTACATGGTGATGGTATTGTTTACATGGTGATGGTATTGTTTACATGGTGATGGTATTGTTTACATGGTATTGTTTACATGGTGATGGTATTGTTTACATGGTATTGTTTACATGGTGATGGTATTGTTTACATGGTATTGTTTACATGGTGATGGTATTGTTTACATGGTGATGGTATTGTTTACATGGTATTGTTTACATGGTGATGGTATTGTTTACATGGTGATGGTATTATTTGCATGGTGATGGTATTGTTTACATGGTATTGTTTACATGGTGATGGTATTGTTTACATAGTGATGGTATTGTTTACATAGAGATGGTATTGTTTACATGGTATTGTTTACATGGTGATGGTATTGTTTATATGGTGATGGTATTGTTTACATGGTGATGGTATTGTTTACATGGTGATGGTATTCTTTACATGGTGATGGTATTGTTTACATGGTGATGGTATTGTTTACATGGTATTGTTTACATGGTGATGGTATTGTTTACATGGTATTGTTTACATGGTGATGGTATTGTTTACATGGTATTGTTTACATGGTGATAGTATTGTTTACATGGTGATGGTATTGTTTACATGGTGATGGTATTGTTTACATTGTGATGGTATTGTTTAAATGGTGATGGTATTGTTTACATGGTGATGGTATTGTTTACATAGTGATGGTATTGTTTACATGGTGAAGGTATTGTTTACATGGTGATGGTATTGTTTACATAGTGATGGTATTGTTTACATAGTGATGGTATTGTTTACATAGTGATGGTATTGTTTACATAGTGATGGTATTGTTTACATGGTGATGGTATTGTTTACATGGTGAAGGTATTGTTTACATGGTGATGGTATTGTTTACATAGTGATGGTATTGTTTACATGGTGATGGTATTGTTTACATAGCGATGGTATTGTTTACATGGTGATGGTATTGTTTACATAGTGATGGTATTGTTTACATAGTGATGGTATTGTTTACATAGTGATGGTATTGTTTACATGGTGATGGTATTGTTTACATAGTGATGGTATTGTTTACATAGTGATGGTATTGTTTACACGGTGGTGGTATTGTTTACATAGTGATGGTATTGTTTACATGGTTATGGTATTGTTTACATGGTGATGGTATTGTTTACATAGTGATGGTATTGTTTACATGGTGATGGTATTGTTTACACGGTGATGGTATTGTTTACATGGTATTGTTTACATGGTGATGGTATTGTTTACATGGTATTGTTTACATGGTGATGGTATTGTTTACATGGTATTGTTTACATGGTGATGGTATTGTTTACATGGTGATGGTATTGTTTACATGGTGATGGTATTGTTTACATAGTGATGGTATTGTTTACATAGTGATGGTATTGTTTACACGGTGGTGGTATTGTTTACATAGTGATGGTATTGTTTACATGGTTATGGTATTGTTTACATGGTGATGGTATTGTTTACATAGTGATGGTATTGTTTACATGGTGATGGTATTGTTTACACGGTGATGGTATTGTTTACATGGTATTGTTTACATGGTGATGGTATTGTTTACATGGTATTGTTTACATGGTGATGGTATTGTTTACATGGTGATGGTATTGTTTACATGGTGATGGTATTGTTTACATGGTGATGGTATTGTTTACATGGTTATGGTATTGTTTACATGATGATGGTATTGTTTACACGGTGATGGTATTGTTTACATGGTTATGGTATTGTTTACATGGTGATGGTATTGTTTACACGGTGGTGGTATTGTTTACATGGTTTTGGTATTGTTTACATGGTGATGGTATTGTTTACACGGTGATGGTATTGTTTACATGGTTATGGTATTGTTTACATGGTGATGGTATTGTTTACACGGTGATGGTATTGTTTACATGGTTATGGTATTATTTACATGGTTATGATATTGTTTACATGGTGATGGTATTGTTTACATGGTGATGGTATTGTTTACATGGTGATGGTATTGTTTACATGGTGATGGTATTGTTTACATGGTGATGGTATTGTTTACATAGTGATGGTATTGTTTACATGGTGATGGTATTGTTTACATGGTGATGGTATTGTTTACATAGTGATGGTATTGTTTACATGGTGATGGTATTGTTTACATGGTATTGTTTACATGGTGATGGTATTGTTTACATAGTGATGGTATTGTTTACATGGTGATGGTATTGTTTACATGGTATTGTTTACATGGTGATGGTATTGTTTACATTGCATTGTTTACATGGTTCTGGCCACATGGTATTGTTTACATGGTTCTGGCCACGGCCGCTACTTACCTTCAGCATTATGGACAAAGTCGTAGACGGTCTTCGGATTGAAGTAAGACAAGTAGTTGTTGGACGAGGTCTCCTTGGCCACGGTCCAGACCAGACCAAACACGGAGGGATGGTCCTGCAGGTTCTGACCAACTCCAGCAACGTCAGCCACGACAGGTATCTGTTGGTCAGGCACACTGGTACAGTACCTGTTGGCAACTCAGACTGGTACAGTACCTGTTGGTAACTCAGACTGGTACAGTACCTGTTGGTAACTCAGACTGGTACAGTACCTGTTGGTAACTCAGACTGGTACAGTACCTGTTGGTAACTCAGACTGGTACAGCACCTGTTGGTAACTCAGACTGGTACAGTACCTGTTGGTAACTCAGACTGGTACAGTACCTGTTGGCAACTCAGACTGGTACAGCACCTGTTGGTAACTCAGACTGGTACAGTACCTGTTGGTAACTCAGACTGGTACAGCACCTGTTGGTAACTCAGACTGGTACAGTACCTGTTGGCAACTAACTCAGACTGGTACAGCACCTGTTGGTAACTCAGACTGGTACAGTACCTGTTGGTAACACACACACACACACACACAGGATCCAGTAGCGATCAGTGAAGAGGCGGGGCCAGGAGCTGAGTATCGACCCCTGCAACCACAATTAGGTGAGTACAATAGGTGAGTACACACACACACACACACACACACACACACACACACACACACACACACACACACACACACAACCTACACGGTTTCAAGGACGGGAAATCCTGTGTCACAAACCTACTGGAGTTCTATGACATGGTGACAGCAGTAAGACAAGAGAGAGAGGGGTGGGTGGATTGCATTTTCTTGGACAGCAAGAAGGCGTTTGACACAGTTCCACACAAGAGATTGGTGCAAAAACTGGAGGACCAAGCAGGGATAACAGGGAAGGCACTACAATGGATCAGGGAATACTTGTCAGGAAGACAGCAGCGAGTCATGGTACGTGGCGAGGTGTCAGAGTGGGCACCTGTGACCAGCGGGGTCCCAGAGGGTTCAGTCCTAGGACCAGTGCTGTTTCTGGTATTTTGAACGACATGACGGAAGGAATAGACTCCGAAGTGTCCCTGTTTACAGATGACGTGAAGTTGATGAGAAGAATTCAATCGGATGAGGACCAGGCAGAACTAGAAAGGGATCTGGACAGGCTACAGGCTGGTCTAGCAATTGGCTCTTGGAGTTCAACCCCACCAAGTGCAAAGTCATGAAGATTGGGGAAGGGCAAAGAAGACCGCAGACGGAGTACAGTCTAGGGAGCCAGAGACTACAAACCTCACTCAAGGAAAAAGATCTTGGGGTGAGTATAACACCAGGCACATCTCCTGAAGCGCACATCAACCAAATAACTGCTGCAGCATATGGGCGCCTAGCAAACCTCAGAACAGCATTCCGACATCTTAATAAGGAATCGTTCAGGACCCTGTACACCGTGTATGTTAGGCCCATATTGGAGTATGCGGCACCAGTTTGGAACCCACACCTAGCCAAGCACGTGAAGAAACTAGAGAAAGTGCAAAGGTTTGCAACAAGACTAGTCCCAGAGCTAAGAGGTATGTCCTACGAGGAGAGGTTAAGGGAAATCAACCTGACGACACTGTAGGACAGGAGAGATAGGGGGGATATGATAACGACATATAAAATACTGAGAGGAATTGACAGGGTGGACAAAGACAGGATGTTCCAGAGATTGGACACAGTAACAAGGGGACACAGTTGGAAGTTGAAGACACAGATGAATCACAGGGATGTTAGGAAGTATTTCTTCAGCCACAGAGTAGTCAGGAAGTGGAATAGTTTGGAAAGCGATGTAGTGGAGGCAGGATCCATACAAAGCTTTAAGCAGAGGTATGATAAAGCTCACGGTTCAGGGAGAGTGACCTAGTAGCGACCAGTGAAGAGGCTGGGCCAGGAGCTTGGACTCGACTCATGCAGCCTCAACTAGGTGAGTACAACTAGTTGAGTACATACACACACACACACACACACACACACACACACACACACACACACACACACACAGACACACAGACACACGTTAGGGACAGCGAGCAGGCTAGTACGCCGTCGGTGCTCCGGGGATTTAAGTGTTTTTGAGGGCTAGAAGTGTTCTGCAAGGGTTGCTAAGTGTGTCAGGGTAGTCAACAATCCTAGAAGTGTTTTGTTTTAATTGCCTGAGCCACACAAGCGTGGGGAGAGCCACAATTTTGAAAGTGATCTGGAAAATAAAAGCGTTGTGGCGCAGGCTAGTGTGAAGGCGGCGTTGCCAAGTGTCACCCAAGATTTTAATAAAGTGAAACAATAGTGTGACCAGTGAAAGAAATACAGTGAATAGGGTACATTATTAACGAGAAGAAATTGAGGTGGATCTAGCCAGGACGTACATCGAGCTGGATCTACCCAGGACGTCACATCGACCTGGACAATCTACACTGCTACAGCTGCACTACAAGTACTGTATCACCTATGAGTGGTTGTTTGGGTGTGGGGTCCAGGTTCCAATTTAACCGCCAAGCTGAATGTGAATGGTCTAACTCTCATAGCACGATAAAGAATAGGCACTCAAGTATTCAATAAGGTTTAGCAAATGGTAATCCATTGAACAAGGCGATTAAGTCACTATAAGCAGGTGATATAGGCAACACTGCAAGGGAGTCAGGTCACAAGAGGTTGTGGACACAAGGACAACTGAGAATCTACATTACACTCCAAGCACAAGCCACCTACTTTTCAGACACATAATAATCCCACACATAATTCGACACATAATTACACACACACACACACACACACACACACACACACACACACACACACACACACACACACACACACACACACACACACACACACACACACACACCCACATACACCCCCCCCCCACACACACACACACATACACACACCCACATACACACACACACACACACACACACACACACACACACACACACACACACACACACACACACACACACACACACGCACACACGCACACACACACTGTAAGTGCGGTAAATCCCAGGAGGTTGGTCAGGTCACAAGAAGGTGTGGGCAGCCAAGGACCACTGAGACTTACCTTAAAGCACAAGCCACCTACCTTTCAGTACATAATAAACCCACACATAATTCCACACACAATTACACACAAAATTACACACACACACACACACACACACACACACACACACACACACACACACACACACATATCCAGACACACACACACTCCCCCCTCACCACCGACATCTCACTACTTCCCCTGATCCATCACCTCCCTCGATCACCCTCCCCTCCCCCATTCACCCCAAACCCTCCCCACCCCTCCCCACTCAGCTCCCAAATAGCCACAGTTCCTCCACTACTTCCCCCCCCCCACACTCTGACACACACACTACTAACCTAACATACAGAACTACATAGGTTTCCCACTCTGAGGCAATCAGGATAAAACAAAAATGGGTTGCCAGAGAGCAACAAGAAAAACCAAGGGACAGGAGGAGGAAAATGCAAAGGAAGATTGGGCAGCAGAGCTCATAAAAAGGGATCATGAATGGGAAAAGAAACTAGAAGAACTTAGCATGAGAATGGAAGAGAGGATAGATATGGAAAGCAGGAAGTGGGAGGTGCATGTCAAAACAGCAGAAGCTAGGATACAGAGTTTAGAAGAGGAACTGAAAAATCTGAAACAGCATAAAGAACTAAAGAACATTTTGGGATTGACATCAGAGACTGCTACCTCAGCCACAAATAAGGGGACTGTAGGGAAAGAAGGGGCACAACTGCATGGAGATGCTCTATCAGAGGAGACTGTAGCAAATGAAAGAGCTAAGCTTTATGTGGAGGCCCTAACAGACAACAACAGAGCCCAAGGAAAGCCGAGAAGGGAAAATGACAGGCCACTGAGCCCAAGTACATTAGCCAGTGAAACTGATGAAAGGAAAGCTGCAGTGGAGGAAACCAAATTAAATGAGGGGATACACAGGGATATGCAGTGGGAGAATGAAAGGGTGAGGTCAGTCTTTGTGTATGGGCTCCAGGAAGTCGAAGGGGAAACATATGAAGCAAGAAAACAAGGGGAAAAAAAAGCAATTGAAAGCATCATGAAAGCAATAGGAGAAGACGATATGACCCAGCTGGAAAATTTTCGGAGAATAGGGGGGTTTGTAAAAAAAAGAACCCGGCCAGTGAGAGTGACCTTCAAGGCAGAAGCAACTCGGACCAGGATACTGCAGGAGAAAGCACGATTAAGGGACATGACGGCATACAGGAGGGTGTATCTCGACCGCGACAGAACACAAGAAGAAAGGAAGAAACTGAGAGAGATGGTACAAAGGCGAAAGGAGGAAAGAGAGGGGATGGAGAAGACAGACAGGAGATCCCAGACCCAGGAAGAAGATCTAATACAGCCTCCCTCACAACTTTCCATAGAAGCCTCCAAACCAGGTCAACCCCAGTGCAACCAAACACTCTAAATCAAAACACCCATGCCACATCCAATGCCCCCACCCACTACATTACAAACTTCACCCCCACAGCAACAACCCATAGTTCCTTACCAGGTCTCCCACTTCCCCAACCCCAATATACTTCCCAGACTACAGTCTTAGAAAAGAAGTTGAAGGTGTGGTATACAAATGCAGATGGAATAACAAACAAGTATGAGGAGTGGCACGAAAGAATCAAAGAGACATCCCCAGACATAATAGCACTCACAGAAACAAAACTCACCAGAATAATAACAGATTCAATCTTTCCATCCGGATATCAAATCTTCAGGAAAGACAGAGGGAGGAGAGGGGGAGGAGGAGTTGCACTGCTCATTAAAAACCAGTGGGGTTTTGAGAAAATGGAAGGAATGGATGGCATGGGCGAAAGGGACTACTTAGTAGGAACAATCCAGTCTGAGGGACATAAGGTGATAATTGCAGTAATGTACAACCCACCACAGAACTGCAGGAGGCCAAGAGAAGAATACGATGAGAGCAACAGAGCAATGATCAACACACTAGCCGAGGTGGCCAGGAGAGCACACATGGGGGGAGCAAAGTTACTAGTTATGGGTGATTTCAATCACAAGGAGATTGACTGGGAAAACCTGGAGCCCCATGGGGGTCCCGAAACATGGAGAGCCAAGATGATGGATGTGGTACTGGAGAACCTCATGCATCAACATGTTAGAGACACTACCAGAGAGAGAGGAGAGGATGAACCAGCAAGGTTGGACCTTGTATTCACCATGAGTAGTTCGGACATCGAGGGTATCATGTATGAAAGGCCCCTGGGAGCTAGTGATCATGTGGTTCTGTGCTTCGACTACATAGTTGAGCTCCAAGTGGAGAGAGTAGCAGGAATAGGCTGGGAAAAACCAAACTACAAAAGGGGGAACTACTCAGGCATGAGGAACTTCCTTCAAGACATTCAGTGGGAGAGGGAACTGACAGGAAAACCAGTACAAGAAATGATGGACTATGTAGCAACAAAATGCAAGGAGGCAGAGGAGAGGTTTGTTCCCAAGGGAAACAGAAATAATGGGAAGAACAGAACGAGTCCTTGGTTCACCCAAAGGTGTAGGGAGGCAAAAACTAGGTGTAATAGAGAATGGAAAAGGTACAGAAGACAGAGAACTCAGGAAAATAAAGAAATCAGCCGAAGAGCCAGAAACGAATATGCACAGATAAGAAGGGAGGCTCAGAGACAATATGAAAATGACATAGCATCAAAAGTAAAGACTGACCCGAAGCTGTTGTACAGCCACATCAGGAGGAAAACAACAGTCAAGGACCAGGTAATCAGACTGAGGAAGGGTGATGGGGAATTCACAAGAAACGACCGAGAGGTATGTCAGGAGCTCAACACAAGATTTAAAGAGGTATTTACAGTGGAAACCAGTAGGACTCCAAGAAATCAGAACAGGGGGGCACACCAGCAAGTGCTGGAGGAGGTACATATAACCAAGGAGGAGGTGAAGAAGCTGCTATGCGAACTTGACACCTCAAAGGCGGTGGGACCAGACAACATCTCTCCATGGGTCCTTAAAGAGGGAGCAGAGATATTGTGTGAGCCATTAACAAAGATCTTCAACACATCATTTGAAACTGGGCAACTCCCTGAGGTATGGAAAATGGCAAATGTAGTCCCAATTTTTTAAAAAGGGAGACAGACATGAGGCACTAAACTACAGACCTGTATCTCTAACGTGTATAGTATGCAAGGTCATGGAGAAGATCATCAGGAGGAGAGTGGTGGGGCACCTGGAAAGAAACAAGTGTATAATTGACAACCAGCACGGTTTCAGGGAAGGAAAATCCTGTGTCACAAACCTACTAGAGTTTTATGACAAGGTGACAGAAGTAAGACAAGAGAGAGAGGGGTGGATCGACTGCGTATTTTTGGACTGCAAGAAGGCTTTCGACACAGTTCCTCACAAGAGGTTACTGCAAAAGCTAGAGGACCAGGCACACATAACAGGAAAGGCACTGCAATGGATCAGAGAATATCTGACAGGGAGGAAACAACGAGTCATGGTACGCGACGAGGTGTCAGAGTGGGCGCCTGTGACAAGCGGGGTTCCACAGGGGTCAGTCCTAGGACCTGTGCTGTTCTTGGTATACGTGAACGACATAACGGAAGGGATAGACTCAGAAGTGTCCTTGTTTGCAGACGATGTGAAGTTAATGAGAAGAATCGAATCGGACGAGGATCAGGCAGGACTACAAAGAGATCTGGACAGGCTACAAGCCTGGTCCAGCAACTGGCTCCTAGAATTTAACCCTGCCAAATGCAAAGTCATGAAGATTGGGGAAGGGCAAAGAAGACCGCAGACACAATATAGTTTAGATGGCCAAAGACTGCAAACCTCACTAAAGGAAAAAGATCTGGGGGTGAGTATAACACCGAGCATATCTCCTGAGGCGCACATCAATCAGATAACTGCTGCAGCATACGGGCGCCTGGCAAACCTACGGATAGCGTTCCGATACCTCAGTAAGGATTCGTTTAAGACTCTGTACACCATCTACGTCAGGCCCATACTGGAGTATGCAGCACCAGTTTGGAATCCACACCTAGTCAAGCACGTCAAGAAATTAGAGAAAGTGCAAAGGTTTGCAACAAGACTAGTCCCAGAGCTACGGGGATTGTCCTATGAAGAAAGGTTGAGGGAAATCGGCCTGACGACACTGGAGGCCAGGAGGGTCAGGGGAGACATGATAACGACATATAAAATACTGCGCGGAATAGACGAGGTGGACAAAGACGGGATGTTCCAGAGATGGGACACAGACACAAGAGGTCACAATTGGAAGTTGAAGACTCAGATGAATCAAAGGGATGTTAGGAAGTATTTCTTCAGTCATAGAGTAGTCAGGCCATGGAATAGCCTAGAAAGTGATGTGGTGGAGGCAGGAACCATACATAGTTTTAAGGCGAAGTATGATAGAGCTCATGGGGCAGGGAGAGAGAGGACCTAGTAGCAATCAGCGAAGAGGCGGGGCCAGGAGCTGTGACTCGACCCCTGCAACCACAAATAGGTGAGTACAAATAGGTGAGTACAGGGCAAACACACAGGGTACACACACAGGGTACACACACAGGGTACACACACAGGGTACACACACAGGGTACACACACACAGGGTACACGCACAGGGTACACACACAGGGTACACACAGGGTACACACACAAGGTACACACACAGGGTACACACACAGGGTACACACACAGGGTACACACAGGGTACACACACACGGTACACACACAGGGTACACACACAGGGTACACACACAGGGTACACACACAGGGTACACATACAGGGTACACACAGGGTACACACACAGGGTACACACACAAGGTACACACACAGGGTACACGCACAGGGTACTCACACCATGGTGGTGCAGGTGGGCAGCAGGACCCACACCAGACAGCAACAACAGCTGTGGGGTACCAATAGCACCACCACACAGGGTACACACACAGGGTACACACACAGGGTACACACACAAGGTACACACATAGGGTACACACACAGGGTACTCACACCATGGTGGTGCAGGTGGGCAGCAGGACCCACACCAGACAGCAACAACAGCTGTGGGGTACCAATAGCACCACCACACAGGGTACACACACACAGGGTACACACACAGGGTACACACACAGGGTACACACACAGGGTATTCACACCATGGTGGCGCAGGTGGGCAGCAGGACCCACACCAGACAGCAACAACAGCTGTGGGGTACCAATAGCACAACCACACAGGGTACACACACAGGGTACACACACAGGGTACACACACACACACAGGGTACACACACATGGTACACACACAGGGTACACACACAGGGTACACACACAGGGTACTCACACCATGGTGGTGCAGGTGGGCAGCAGGACCCACACCAGACAGCAACAACAGCTGTGGGGTACCAATAGCACCACCACACAGGGTACACACACAGGGTACACACACAGGGTACACACACAGGGTACACACACAGGGTACACACACAGGGTACACACACATGGTACTCACACCATGGTGGTGCAGGTGGGCAGCAGGACCCACACCAGACAGCAACAACAGCTGTGGGGTACCAATAGCACCACCACACAGGGTACACACACAGGGTACACACACAGGGTACACACACAGGGTACACACACAGGGTACACACACAGGGTACACACACAGGGTACTCACACCATGGTGGTGCAGGTGGGCAGCAGGACCCACACCAGACAGCAACAACAGCTGTGGGGTACCAATAGCCCAACCACACAGGGTACACACACAGGGTACACACACAAGGTACACACACAGGGTACACACACAGGGTACTCACACCATGGTGGTGCAGGTGGGCAGCAGGACCCACACCAGACAGCAACAACAGCTGTGGGGTACCAATAGCACCACCACACAGGGTACACATACAGGGTACACACAGGGTACACAGACAGGGTACACACACAGGGTACACACACAGTGTACACACACAGGGTACTCACACCATGGTGGTGCAGGTGGGCAGCAGGACCCACACCAGACAGCAACAACAGCTGTGGGGTACCAATAGCACCACCACACAGGGTACACACACAGGGTACACACACAGGGTACACACACAGGGTACACACACAGGGTACACACACAGGGTACACACACAGGGTACTCACACCATGGTGGTGTAGGTGGGCAGCAGGACCCACACCAGACAGCAACAACAGCTGTGGGGTACCAATAGCACCACCACACAGGGTACACACACAGGGTACACACACAGGGTACACACACAGGGTACACACACAGGGTACACACACAGGGTACTCACACAGGTACACACAAACACAGGGTACACACACAGGGTACACACACAGGGTACACACACAGGGTACTCACACCATGGTGGTGCAGGTGGGCAGCAGGACCCACACCAGACAGCAACAACAGCTGTGGGGTACCAATAGCACCACCACACAGGGTACACACACAGGGTACACACACAGGGTACACAAACAGGGTACACACACAGGGTACACACACAGGGTACACACACAAGGTACACACACAGGGTACACACACAGGGTACTCACACCATGGTGGTGCAGGTGGGCAGCAGGACCCACACCAGACAGCAACAACAGCTGTGGGGTACCAATAGCACCACCACACAGGGTACACACACAGGGTACACACACAGGGTACACAAACAGGGTACACACACAGGGTACACACACAGGGTACACACACAGGGTACTCACACCATGGTGGTGCACACCATGGTGGGCAGCAGGACCCACACCAGACAGCAACAACAGCTGTGGGGTACCAATAGCACCACCACACAGGGTACACACACAGGGTACACACACCGGGTACACACACAGGGTACACACACCATGGTGGTGCAGGTGGGCAGCAGGACCCACACCAGACAGCAACAACAGCTGTGGGGTACCAATAGCACCACCACACAGGGTACACACACAGGGTACACACACAGGGTACTCACACCATGGTGGTGCAGGTGGGCAGCAGGACCCACACCAGACAGCAACAACAGCTGTGGGGTACCAATAGCACCACCACACAGGGTACACACACAGGGTACACACACAGGGTACACACACAGGGTACACACACAGGGTACACACACAGGGTACACACACAAGGTACACACACAGGGTACACACACAGGGTACTCACACACATGGTACACACACAGGGTACTCACACCATGCAGGTGGGCAGCAGGACCCACACCAGACAGCAACAACAGCTGTGGGGTACCAATAGCACCACCACACAGGGTACACACACAGGGTACACACACAGGGTACACACACAGGGTACACACACAGGGTACACACACAGGGTACACACACAGGGTACACACACAGGGTACACACACAGGGTACACACACAGGGTACACACACAGGGTACACACACAGGGTGGGCAGCAGGACCCACACCAGGTACACACACAGGGTACACACACAGGGTACACACACAGGGTACACACACAGGGTACACACACAAGGTACACACACAGGGTACACACACAGGGTACACACACAGGGTACACACACAGGGTACACACACAAGGTACACACACAGGGTACACACACAGGGTACTCACACCATGGTGGTGCAGGTGGGCAGCAGGACCCACACCAGACAGCAACAACAGCTGTGGGGTACCAATAGCACCACCACACAGGGTACACACACAGGGTACACACACAGGGTACACACACAGTGTACACACACAGGGTACACACACAGGGTACACACACAGGGTACACACACAGGGTACTCACACCATGGTGGTGCAGGTGGGCAGCAGGACCCACACCAGACAGCAACAACAGCTGTGGGGTACCAATAGCACCACCACACAGGGCACACACACAGGGTACACACACAGGGTACACACACAGTGTACACACACAGGGTACACACACACACAGGGTACACACAGAGGGTACACACACAGGGTACTCACACCATGGTGGTGCAGGTGGGCAGCAGGACCCACACCAGACAGCAACAACAGCTGTGGGGTACCAATAGCACCACCACACAGGGTACACACACAGGGTACACACACAGGGTACACACACAGGGTACACACACAGGGTACACACACAGGGTACACACACAGGGTACACACACAGGGTACACACACAGGGTACTCACACCATTGTGGTGCAGGTGGGCAGCTGGACCCACACCAGACAGCAACAACAGCTGTGGGGTACCAATAGCACCACCACACAGGGTGCACACACAGCGTACACACACAGGGTACACACACAAGGTACACACATATACACACACAAGGTACACACACAGGGTACACACACAGGGTACTCACACCATGGTGGTGCAGGTGGGCAGCAGGACCCACACCAGACAGCAACAACAGCTGTGGGGTACCAATAGCACCACCACACAGGGTACACACACAGGGTACACACACAGGGTACACACACAGGGTACACACACAGGGTACACACACAGGGTACACACACAGGGTACACACACAGGGTACTCACACCATGGTGGTGCAGGTGGGCAGCAGGACCCACACCAGACAGCAACAACAGCTGTGGGGTACCAATAGCACCACCACACAGGGTACACACACAGAGTACACACACAGGGTACACACACAGGGTACACACACAGGGTACTCACACCATGGTGGTGCAGGTGGGCAGCAGGACCCACACCAGACAGCAACAACAGCTGTGGGGTACCAATAGCACCACCACACAGGGTACACACACAGGGTACACACACAGGGTACACACACAGGGTACACACACAGGGTACACACACAGGGTACACACACAGGGTACTCACACCATGGTGGTGCAGGTGGGCAGCAGGACCCACACCAGACAGCAACAACAGCTGTGGGGTACCAATAGCACCACCACACAGGGTACACACACAGGGTACACACACAGGGTACACACACAGGGTACTCACACCATGGTGGTGCAGGTGGGCAGCAGGACCCACACCAGACAGCAACAACAGCTGTG
>NW_027195945.1:0-50000 GCF_038502225.1 Cherax quadricarinatus | reverse complement strand
TGTGTGTGTGTGTGTGTGTGTGTGTGTGTGTGTGTGTGTGTGTGTGTGTGTGTGTGTGTGTGTGAGTGTGTGTGTGTGTGTGTGTGTGTGTGTGTGTGTGTGTGTGTGTGTGTGTGTGTGTGTGTGTGTGTGAGTGTGTGTGTGTGTGTGTGTGTGTGTGTGTGTGTGTGAGTGTGTGTGTGTGTGTGTGTGTGTGTGTGTGTGTGTGTGTGTGTGTGTGTGTGTGTGTGTGTGTGTGTGTGTGTGTGTGTGTGTGTGTGTGTGTGTGTGTGTGTGTGTGTGTGTGTGTGTGTGTGTGTGTGTGTGTGTGTGTGTGTGTGTGTGTGTGTGAGTGTGTGTGTGTGTGTGTGTGTGTGTGTGTGAGTGTGTGTGTGTGTGTGTGTGTGTGTGTGAGTGTGTGTGTGTGTGTGTGTGTGTGTGAGTGTGTGTGTGTGTGTGTGTGTGTGTTGTGTGTTGTGTGTGTGTGTGTTGTGTGTGTGTGTGTGTGTGTGAGTGTGTGTGTGTGTGTGTGTGTGTGTGTGTGTGTGTGTGTGTGTGTGTGTGAGTGTGTGTGTGTGTGTGTGTGAGTGTATTTGTGTGTGTGTGTGTGTGAGTGTGTGTGTGAGTGTGTGTGTGTGAGTGTGTGTGTGTGAGTGTGTGTGTGTGTGTGTGTGTGTGTGTGTGTGGTCACCCACCCACTTCCTGGTCAGACCCACGGGTGCCTATCTTCCTTGACTAGATGACTAACACAAATATAGATCAATATGTACAATATACACATTATATACAACACATACACACGACATACCTTGCCTTCTAGTTCAAAGTTCACACCAACAGCATTATTCTCCTCGTCAAACAAGACCTGCAAAGATTATAGATACATATGTGTATATATCTATATATATATATATATATATATATATATATATATATATATATATATATATATATATATATATATATATATATGGGGTTAAAAGATAAAGAATCTAACACAAAGTGGGAGTTGTCACAGTTGCTCTTTGCTGATGACACTGTGCTTTTGGGAGATTCTGAAGACAAGTTGCAGACGTTGGTGGATGAATTTGGTAGGGTGTGCAAAAGAAGAAAATTAAAGGTGAATACAGGAAAGAGTAAGGTGGTGAGGATAACAAAATTAGATAATGAAGATTGGATATCAGATTGGAGGGAGAGAGTATGGAGGAGGTGAATGTATTCAGATATTTGGGAGTGGACGTGTCAGCGGATGGGTCTATGAAAGATGAGGTGAATCATAGAATTAAAGAGGGTAAAAAGGTGAGTGGTGCACTTAGGAGTCTGAGGGGACAAAGAACTTTGTCCATGGAAGCAAAGAGGGGAATGTATGAGAGTATAGTTATACCATCACTATTATATGGGTGTGAAGCATGGTTGGTGAATGTTGTAACAAGGAGAAGGCTGGAGGTAGTGGTGGAGACTGGAGGCAGTGGAAGAGGAAGCTGGAGGCAGTGGAGGAGGCTGGAGGCAGTGGAGGAGGCTGGAGGCAATGGAGGAGGCTGGAGGCAGTGGAGGAGGCTGGAGGCAGTGGAGATGTCATGTCTGAGGGCAATGTACGAGGTGAATATAATGCATAGAATCCATAGCTTACAGATTAGAAGGAGATGCTGGGGGTTACTAAAAGTATTATCCAGAGGGCTGAGGAGGGGTTATTGAGGTGATGTTGAGGAGGGGTTGTTGAGGTGGTTAAGACGTTTAGAAAAATGTACCTATGAAGGGTACGTATAAAGTATACCTTGGTTACATGGGCATTAAGAACGACGTGAAGGTTGGGAGAGTTGAGTGCCGCAGGTTTGAGAAAGGCATCAGCTGTTGACCATCTCCTTCCATTCTTGGCTGTAACGTCTATTATAGAGAAACCTGCAACGCAGTAATAGTAATAATAATAATAATAATAATAATAATAATAATAATAGAGAGCTAATTATTGTTATATGCCTGTAAACTGCCACCAGCGTATATATCTTTGTATATACTGGTATATTCACTGGATGGTTAGTTAATGGGGTTTGAAGTCTATCTACTACATGAGGGTCATTAAGGCTGGTTGGTTGGTTAATGGGGTTTAAAGTCTATCTACTACATGAGGGTCATTAAGACTGGTTGGTTGGTTAATGGGGTTTAAAGTCTATCTACTACACGAGGGTAATTAAGACTAGTTGGTTGGTTAATGGGGTTTAAAGTCTATCTACTACACGAGGGTCATTAAGACTGGTTGGTTGGTTAATGGGGTTTAAAGTCTATCTACTACACGAGGGTCATTAAGACTGGTTGGTTGGTTAATGGGGTTTAAAGTCTATCTACTACACGAGGGTCATTAAGACTGGTTGGTTGGTTAATGGGGTTTAAAGTCTATCTACTACACGAGGGTCATTAAGGCTGGTTGGTTGGTTAATGGGGTTTAAAGTCTATCTACTACACGAGGGTCATTAAGACTGGTTGGTTGGTTAATGGGGTTTAAAGTCTATCTACTACACGAGGGTCATTAAGGCTGGTTGGTTGGTTAATGCGGTTTAAAGCCTATCGAGTACACGAGGGTCATTAAGACTGGTTGGTTGGTTAATGGGGTTTAAAGTCTATCTACTACACGAGGGTCATTAAGACTGGTTGGTTGGTTAATGGGGTTTAAAGTCTATCTACTACACCAGGGTCATTAAGGCTGCAGGTCACCTGTACACCACCAGTCAAGAATACTTTAATACCTAAAATACTGATTAATGTAAACTACCAGTGTATATACACTGAGATATACACCTCTCAGTGTATATACACTGAGATATACACCTCTCAGTGTATATACACTGAGATATACACCTCTCAGTGTATATACACTGAGATATACACCTCTCAGTGTATATACACTGAGATATACACATCTCAGTGTATATACACTGAGATATACACCTCTCAGTGTATATACACTGAGATATACACCTCTCAGTGTATATACACTGAGATATACACCTCTCAGTGCATATACACTGAGATATACACCTCTCAGTGTATATACACTGAGATATACACCTCTCAGTGTATATACACTGAGATATACACCTCTCAGTGTATATACACTGAGATAGACACCTCTCAGTGTATATACACTGAGATATACACCTCTCAGTGCATATACACTAAGATATACACCTCTCAGTGTATATACACTGAGATATACACATCTCAGAGAGACATATAAACAACCGAACAATCTCAAACACTTACCAATCTGTTCTGGTCCATTGGGGTCAGACTCAGCATAACCCAGCTCCCGTCCAGCCTTCAGGAAGGTTTCAGCTATTGACGAATTCCATCTCTTGTTCTCTATGGTCTGTGGCCCACCATACCCATGGTACCCCTCTGAAGAAATAAAAATAGCCTTGGACTATTTATCTAGAAAGCAATTATTTATATTAGAGAAGCACTGCAAACGCCAGAAATATATATACACTTGTACACTCACCTGCTTCCTGGCTTACTCCTCCTCTGTAGTCTTCAGACTTCTTGAAGAATGGGAGCAGATCATCGTAGCCCCAACCTGGGTTACCCATCTCTTCCCACTGGTCGAAATCTCTCCTGTTGCCACGAATATAGATCATTGAGTTGATGGATGACGATCCACCGGCTCCGAAGCCTCGAGGGTATGGTACCGACTGTCAAGAAATTTTATAAGCATCTGTATGTCTGTTGTAACTTGGTGTTGCTCCTGATGAAGGATGTATTCAGGAAGCGAAAGGCCTCGAACTGTGTTTGTATCTTATGTGGTTTAGTGTCATTGTTTGGGAATCTGTTTTGCACACACACACACACAAACACACACTCACACACACAGCAAGAAGGGGACACAGCAAGAAGGGGACACAGCAAGAAGGGGACACAGCAAGAAGGGGACACATCAAGAAGGGGACACAGCAAGAAGGGGTCACAGCAAGAAGGGGACACAGCAAGAAGGGGACACAGCAAGAAGGGGACACAACAAGAAGGGGACACAGCAAGAAGGGGACACAACAGGAAGGGGACACAGCAAGAAGGGGACACAGCAAGAAGGGGACACAGCAAGAAGGGGACACAGCAAGAAGGGGACACAGCAACAAGGGGACACAGCAACAAGGGGACACAACAAGAAGGGGACACAGCAACAAGGGGACACAACAAGTGGCCACAACAACAAGGGGACACAACAACAAGGGGACACAGCAACAAGGGGACACAGCAACAAGGGGACACAGCAACAAGGGGACACAGCAACAAGGGGACACAACAACAAGGGCCCACAACAACAAGGGGACACAACAACAAGGGGACACAGCAACAAGGGGACACAGCAACAAGGGGACACAGCAACAATGGGACACAACTGGAAGTTGAAGACTCAGATGAGTCACAGGGATGTTAGGAAGTATTTCTTCAGCCACAGAGTTGTCAGGAAGTGGAACAATCTGGAAAGTGATGTAGTGGAGGCAGGATCCATACATAGCTTTAAGAAGAGGTATGATCAAGCTCATGGAGCAGGGAGAGAGTGGACGTAGTAGCCACCAGTAAAGAGGCGGAGCCAGGATCTTTGACTCGAACCCTGCAACGTAACAGTAAGTAGGTACCTGGGTGTTAGGTGACTGGTGTGGGTAGCATCCAGGGTACAAAATTAACCTAAGCTGTGGGAAATGCTCTACATAACCAGGAACTTTCTATATAGTATGTCATAGGTGTGAGCTATGGTCTGTATAAGTTGTACCATGTAGGTATAAATATTATTATTATTACTGCCCAAGGTTTTCCAGATCACCAAGAGCCATCATCAGTCAAAAAGATGGAAATATAAGAGGAATTTTTCTATGAAACTGAACGAAATAGCTGACACAAGGATTTTTAAATAATGTCCTGTATGATAATGGCTTCGAAAGCCTTCGAAAATAACCGGAAGAGCCTTTTATAGTGTCAAAATATATCGGAAAAGAAACAGTGGGTAAATATTACTTGTTCTCACATTATCCTTGTAAGCTTTGAGTGCATGTTGCTGTGGCTGTGAGCGGTAGTTCCAGTCTGCGTCACTCTGGAACAAGAGGAAGTTGAGTGCTGGTACTCTGCTCTCTGCTGGCTGCTTGCTTCCAGCTTCCAGCAGAAGGACCTTCCAGTTGGTCTCCTCCGCCAACCTGGAAGCCACGACGCTTCCAGCTGTACCACCGCCAACTGTCAAGTGAATTAGAGTGCAGTGAAGCTTCTGCATAGAGCTTTATGTTTCACTCTGTGTAGAGCTTTATCAAGTCATGTTTCACGCTGTGTAGAGCTTTATCAAGTCATGTTTCACTCTGTGTAGAGCTTTATCAAGTCATGTTTCACTCTGTGTAGAGCTTTATCAAGTCATGTTTCACTCTGTGTAGAGCTTTATAAAGTCATGTTTCACTCTGTGTAGAGCTTTATAAAGTCATGTTTCACTCTGTGTAGAGCTTTATCAAGTTATGTTTCACTCTGTGTAGAGCTTTATCAAGTCATGTTTCACTCTGTGTAGAGCTTTATCAAGTCATGTTTCACTCTGTGTAGAGCTTCATCAAGTTATGTTTCACTCTGTGTAGAGCTTTATCAAGTCATGTTTCACTCTGTGTAGAGCTTTATCAAGTCATGTTTCACTCTGTGTAGAGCTTTATCAAGTCATGTTTCACTCTGTGTAGAGCTTTATAAAGTCATGTTTCACTCTGTGTAGAGCTTTATAAAGTCATGTTTCACTCTGTGTAGAGCTTTATCAAGTCATGTTTCACTCTGTGTAGAGCTTTATCAAGTCATGTTTCACTCTGTGTAGAGCTTTATCAAGTCATGTTTCACTCTGTGTAGAGCTTTATCAAGTCATGTTTCACTCTGTGTAGAGCTTCATCAAATCATGTTTCACTCTGTGTAGAGCTTTATCAAGTTATGTTTCACTCTGTGTAGAGCTTCATCAAGTCATGTTTCACTCTGTGTAGAGCTTTATCATGTTTCACTCTGTGTAGAGCTTTATCAAGTCATGTTTCACTCTGTATAGAGCTTTATCAAGTCATGTTTCACTCTGTGTAGAGCTTTATCAAGTCATGTTTCACTCTGTGTTGAGCTTTATCAAGTCATGTTTCACTCTGGTAGAGCTTTATCAAGTCATGTTTCACTCTGTGTAGAGCTTTATCAAGTCATGTTTCACTCTGTGTAGAGCTTTATCAAGTCATGTTTCACTCTGTGTAGAGCTTTATCAAGTCATGTTTCACTCTGTGTAGAGCGTTATCAAGTTATGTTTCACTCTGTGTAGAGCTTTATCAAGTTATGTTTCACTCTGTGTAGAGCTTTATCAAGTCATGTTTCACTCTGTGTAGAGCTCCATCAAGTCATGTTTCACTCTGTGTAGAGCTTCATCAAGTCATGTTTCACTGTGTAGAGCTTTATCAAGTTATGTTTCACTCTGTGTAGAGCTTTATCAAGTCATGTTTCACTCTGTGTAGAGCTTCATCAAGTCATGTTTCACTCTGTGTAGAGCTTCATCAAGTCATGTTTCACTCTGTGTAGAGCTTCATCAAGTCATGTTTCACTCTGTGTAGAGCTTCATCAAGTCATGTTTCACTCTGTGTAGAGCTTCATCAAGTCATGTTTCACTCTGTGTAGAGCTTTATCATGTTTCACTCTGTGTAGAGCTTTATCAAGTCATGTTTCACTCTGTGTAGAGCTCCATCAAGTCATGTTTCACTCTGTGTAGAGCTTCATCAAGTCATGTTTCACTCTGTGTAGAGCTTCATCAAGTCATGTTTCACTCTGTGTAGACCTTTATCAAGTCATGTTTCACTCTGTGTAGAGCTTCATCAAGTCATGTTTCACTCTGTGTAGAGCTTTATCAAGTCATGTTTCACTCTGTGTAGAGCTTTATCAAGTCATGTTTCACTCTGTGTAGACCTTTATCAAGTCATGTTTCACTCTGTGTAGAGCTTCATCAAGTCATGTTTCACTCTGTGTAGAGCTTTATCAAGTCATGTTTCACTCTGTGTAGAGCTTCATCAAGTCATGTTTCACTCTGTGTAGAGCTTTATCAAGTCATGTTTCACTCTGTGTAGAGCTTCATCAAGTCATGTTTCACTCTGTGTAGAGCTTTATCAAGTCATGTTTCACTCTGTGTAGAGCTTTATCAAGTCATGTTTCACTCTGTGTAGAGCTTCATCAAGTCATGTTTCACTCTGTGTAGAGCTTTATCAAGTCATGTTTCACTCTGTGTAGAGCTTTATCAAGTCATGTTTCACTCTGTGTAGAGCTTCATCAAGTCATGTTTCACTCTGTGTAGAGCTTTATCAAGTCATGTTTCACTCTGTGTAGAGCTTCATCAAGTCATGTTTCACTCTGTGTAGAGCTTTATCAAGTCATGTTTCACTCTGTGTAGAGCTTTATCAAGTCATGTTTCACTCTGTGTAGACCTTTATCAAGTCATGTTTCACTCTGTGTAGAGCTTTATCAAGTCATGTTTCACTCTGTGTAGAGCCTTATCAAGTCATGTTTCACTCTGTGTAGAGCTTCATCAAGTCATGTTTCACTCTGTGTAGAGCTTTATCAAGTCATGTTTCACTCTGTGTAGAGCTTCATCAAGTCATGTTTCACTCTGTGTAGAGCTTTATCAAGTCATGTTTCACTCTGTGTAGAGCTTTATCAAGTCATGTTTCACTCTGTGTAGAGCTTCATCAAGTCATGTTTCACTCTGTGTAGAGCTTTATCAAGTCATGTTTCACTCTGTGTAGAGCTTTATCAAGTCATGTTTCACTCTGTGTAGAGCTTCATCAAGTCATGTTTCACTCTGTGTAGAGCTTTATCAAGTCATGTTTCACTCTGTGTAGAGCTTCATCAAGTCATGTTTCACTCTGTGTAGAGCTTTATCATGTTTCACTCTGTGTAGAGCTTTATCAAGTCATGTTTCACTCTGTGTAGAGCTTTATCAAGTCATGTTTCACTCTGTGTAGAGCTTTATAAAGTCATGTTTCACTCTGTGTTGAGCTTTATCAAGTCATGTTTCACTCTGGTAGAGCTTTATCAAGTCATGTTTCACTCTGTGTAGAGCTTTATCAAGTCATGTTTCACTCTGTGTAGAGCGTTATCAAGTTATGTTTCACTCTGTGTAGAGCGTTATCAAGTTATGTTTCACTCTGTGTAGAGCTTTATCAAGTCATGTTTCACTCTGTGTAGAGCTTCATCAAGTCATGTTTCACTCTGTGTAGAGCTTTATCAAGTCATGTTTCACTCTGTGTAGAGCTCCATCAAGTCATGTTTCACTCTGTGTAGAGCGTTATCAAGTTATGTTTCACTCTGTGTAGAGCTTTATCAAGTCATGTTTCACTCTGTGTAGAGCTCCATCAAGTCGTGTTTCACTCTGTGTAGAGCGTTATCAAGTTATGTTTCACTCTGTGTAGAGCTTTATCAAGTCATGTTTCACTCTGTGTAGAGCGTTATCAAGTTATGTTTCACTCTGTGTAGAGCTTTATCAAGTCATGTTTCACTCTGTGTAGAGCTTTATCAAGTCATGTTTCACTCTGTGTAGAGCTTTATCAAGTCATTTTTCACTCTGTGTAGAGCTTTATCAACTCATGTTTCACTCTGTGTAGAGCTTCATCAAGTCATGTTTCACTCTGTGTAGAGCTTTATCAAGTTATGTTTCACTCTGTGTAGAGCTTCATCAAGTCATGTTTCACTCTGTGTAGAGCTTTATCAAGTCATGTTTCACTCTGTGTAGAGCTTTATCAAGTCATGTTTCACTCTGTGTAGAGCTTTATCAAGTTATGTTTCACTCTGTGTAGAGCTTTATCAAGTTATGTTTCACTCTGTGTAGAGCTTTATCAAGTCATGTTTCACTCTGTGTAGAGCTTTATCAAGTCATGTTTCACTCTGTGTAGAGCTTTATCAAGTCATGTTTCACTCTGTGTAGAGCTTTATCTACTTATAAAAGCGAAGAGCTTTTTTTAAAAACCTGTCTGTCGTAATGGGTCGTTCCAGTTCCTGGATGAAGAGCTTTCGTACCAGCATCAAAGCTCACCTATGATGAAGTCGTACTCTGGAGCCAGGTCGTGGAGGCGGTCATAGTGGTCGTCTCCTACCTCCCTCAGGAGAGCTGTGACCAGTAGTCGTAGCAAGGTGGTAGGAATGACACCTAAAGCCCTGGTGGGTCGTCCCATCTTTAATGCTTGACGTGGTCGTCTTGGGTCGTTCTCTGGGCCGATGTCTGCAATAAGACAATATTTAGATTTATTAATCTGAGGTACTGACCACCTACTATCATGACTGAGGTACTGACCACCTACTATCATGACTGAGGTACAGACCACCTACTATCATGACTGAGGGACTGACCACCTACTATCATGACTGAGGTACTGACCACCTACTATCATGACTGAGGTACTGACCACCTACTATCATGACTGAGGTACTGACCACCTACTATCATGACTGAGGTACTGACCACCTACTATCATGACTGAGGTACTGACCACCTACTATCATGACTGAGGGACTGACCACCTACTATCATGACTGAGGTACTGACCACCTACTATCATGACTGAGGTACTGACCACCTACTATCATGACTGAGGTACTGACCATCTACTATCATGACTGAGGTACTGACCACCTACTATCATGACTGAGGTACTGACCACCTACTATCATGACTGAGGTACTGACCACCTACTATCATGACTGAGGTACTGACCAGCTACTATCATGACTGAGGTACTGACCACCTACTATCATGACTGAGGTACTGACCATCTACTATCATGACTGAGGTACTGACCACCTACTATCATGACTGAGGTACTGACCACCTACTATCATGACTGAGGTACTGACCACCTACTATCATGACTGAGGTACTGACCACCTACTATCATGACTGAGGTGCTGACCACCTACTATCATGACTGAGGTACTGACCACCTACTATCATGACTGAGGTACTGACCACCTACTATCATGACTGAGGGACTGACCACCTACTATCATGACTGAGGGACTGACCACCTACTATCATGACTGAGGTGCTGACCACCTACTATCATGACTGAGGTACTGACCACCTACTATCATGACTGAGGTACTGACCACCTACTATCATGACTGAGGTACTGACCACCTACTATCATGACTGAGGTACTGACCACCTACTATCATGACTGAGGTACTGATCACCTACTATCATGACTGAGGTACTGACCACCTACTATCATGACTGAGGTACTGACCACCTACTATCATGACTGAGGTACTGACCACCTACTATCATGACTGAGGTACTGACCACCTACTATCATGACTGAGGTACTGACCATCTACTATCATGACTGAGGTACTGACCACCTACTATCATGACTGAGGGACTGACCACCCACTATCATGACTGAGGTACTGACCACCTACTATCATGACTGAGGTACTGACCACCTACTATCATGACTGAGGTACTGACCACCTACTATCATGACTGAGGTACTGACCACCTACTATCATGACTGAGGTACTGACCACCTACTATCATGACTGAGGTACTGACCACCTACTATCATGACTGAGGTACTGACCACCTACTATCATGACTGAGGTACTGACCACCTACTATCATGACTGAGGTACTGACCACCTACTATCATGACTGAGGTACTGACCACCTACTATCATGACTGAGGTACTGACCACCTACTATCATGACTGAGGTACTGACCACCTACTATCATGACTGAGGTACTGACCATCTACTATCATGACTGAGGTACTGACCACCTACTATCATGACTGAGGTACTGACCACCTACTATCATGACTGAGGTACTGACCACCTACTATCATGACTGAGGTACTGACCACCTACTATCATGACTGAGGTACTGACCACCTACTATCATGACTGAGGTACTGACCACCTACTATCATGACTGAGGTACTGACCACCTACTATCATGACTGAGGTACTGACCATCTACTATCATGACTGAGGTACTGACCACCTACTATCATGACTGAGGTACTGACCACCTACTATCATGACTGAGGTACTGACCACCTACTATCATGACTGAGGTACTGACCACCTACTATCATGACTGAGGTACTGACCACCTACTATCATGACTGAGGTACTGACCACCTACTATCATGACTGAGGTACTGACCAGCTACTATCATGACTGAGGTACTGACCACCTACTATCATGACTGAGGTACTGACCACCTACTATCATGACTGAGGTACTGACCACCTACTATCATGACTGAGGTACTGACCACCTACTATCATGACTGAGGTACTGACCACCTACTATCATGACTGAGGTACTGACCATCTACTATCATGACTGAGGTACTGACCACCTACTATCATGACTGAGGTACTGACCACCTACTATCATGACTGAGGTACTGACCACCTACTATCATGACTGAGGTACTGACCACCTACTATCATGACTGAGGTACTGACCACCTACTATCATGACTGAGGTACTGACCACCTACTATCATGACTGAGGTACTGACCATCTACTATCATGACTGAGGTACTGACCACCTACTATCATGACTGAGGTACTGACCATCTACTATCATGACTGGGGTACTGACCACCTACTATCATGACTGAGGTACTGACCACCTACTATCATGACTGAGGGACTGACCACCTACTATTATGACTGAGGTACTGACCACCTACTATCATGACTGAGGGACTGACCACCTACTATCATGACTGAGGTACTGACCACCTACTATGATGACTGAGGTACTGACCACCTACTATCATGACTGAGGTACTGACCACCTACTATCATGACTGAGGTACTGACCACCTACTATCATGACTGAGGTACTGACCATCTACTATCATGACTGAGGTACTGACCACCTACTATCATGACTGAGGTACTGACCACCTACTATCATGACTGAGGTACTGACCACCTACTATCATGACTGAGGTACTGACCACCTACTGTCATCACTGAGGTACTGACCACCTACTATCATGACTGAGGTACTGACCACCTACTATCATGACTGAGGTACTGACCATCTACTATCATGACTGAGGTACTGACCACCTACTATCATGACTGAGGTACTGACCACCTACTATCATGACTGAGGTACTGACCACCTACTATCATGACTGAGGTACTGACCACCTACTGTCATCACTGAGGTACTGACCACCTACTATCATGACTGAGGTACTGACCACCTACTGTCATCACTGAGGTACTGACCACCTACTATCATGACTGAGGTACTGACCACCTACTATCATGACTGAGGGACTGACCACCTACTATCATGACTGAGGGACTGACCACCTACTATCATGACTGAGGTACTGACCGCCTACTATCATGACTGAGGTACTGACCACCTACTATCATGACTGAGGTACTGACCACCTACTATCATGACTGAGGTACTGACCACCTACTATCATGACTGAGGTACTGACCACCTACTATCATGACTGAGGGACTGACCACCTACTATCATGACTGAGGTACTGACCACCTACTATCATGACTGAGGTACTGACCACCTACTATCATGACTGAGGTACTGACCACCTACTATCATGACTGAGGGACTGACCACCTACTATCATGACTGAGGTACTGACCACCTACTATCATGACTGAGGTGCTGACCACCTACTATCATGACTGAGGTATTGACCACCTACTATCATGACTGAGGTACTGACCACCTACTATCATGACTGAGGTACTGACCACCTACTATCATGACTGAGGTACTGACCACCTACTATCATGACTGAGGTACTGACCACCTACTATCATGACTGAGGTACTGACCACCTACTATCATGACTGAGGTACTGACCACCTACTATCATGACTGAGGTACTGACCACCTACTATCATGACTGAGGTACCGACCACCTACTATTATGACTGAGGTACTGACCACCTACTATCATGACTGAGGGACTGACCACCTACTATCATGACTGAGGGACTGACCACATACTATCATGACTGAGGTACTGAGCACGTACTATCACGACTGAGGTACTCACCACCTACTATCATGACTGAGGTACTGACCACCTACTATCATGACTGAGGTACTGACCACCTACTATCATGACTGAGGTACTGACCACCTACTATCATGACTGAGGGACTGACCACCTACTATCTTGACTGAGGGAGTGACCACCTACTATCATGACTGAGGGACTGACCACCTACTATCATGACTGAGGTACTGACCACCTACTATCATGACTGAGGTACTGACCACCTACTATCATGACTGAGGGACTGACCACCTACTATCATGACTGAGGTACTGACCACCTACTATCATGACTGAGGGACTGACCACCTACTATCATGACTGAGGTACTGACCACCTACTATCATGACTGAGGTACTGACCACCTACTATCATGACTGAGGGACTGACCACCTACTATCATGACTGAGGTACTGACCACCTACTATCATGACTGAGGTACTGACCACCTACTATCATGACTGAGGTACTGACCACCTACTATCATGACTGAGGTACTGACCACCTACTATCATGACTGAGGTACTGACCACCTACTATCATGACTGAGGGACTGACCACCTACTATCATGACTGAGGTACTGACCACCTACTATCATGACTTAGGGACTGACCACCTACTATCATGACTGAGGTACTGACCACCTACTATCATAACTGAGGTACTGACCACCTATTATCATGACTGAGGTACTGACCACCTACTATCATGACTGAGGTACTGACCACCTACTATCATGACTGAGGTACTGACCACCTACTATCATGACTAAGGGACTGACCACCTACTATCATGACTGAGGGACTGACCACCTACTATCATGACTGAGGGAGTGACCACCTACTATCATGACTGAGGGAGTGACCACCTACTATCATGACTGAGGTACTGAACACCTTCTATCATGACTGAGGTACTGACCACCTACTATCATGACTGAGGTACTGACCACCTACTATCATGACTGAGGTACTGACCACCTACTATCATGACTGAGGTACTGACCACCTACTATCATGACTGAGGTACTGACCACCTACTATCATGACTGAGGTACTGACCACCTACTATCATGACTGAGGTACTGACCACCTACTATCATGACTGAGGTACTGACCACCTACTATCATGACTGAGGGACTGACCACCTACTATCATGACTGAGGTACTGACCACCTACTATCATGACTGAGGTACTGACCTACTATCATGACTGAGGTACTGACCACCTACTATCATGACTGAGGTACTGACCACCTACTATCATGACTGAGGGACTGACCACCTACTATCATGACTGAGGTACTGACCACCTACTATCATGACTGAGGTACTGACCACCTACTATCATGACTGAGGTACTGACCACCTACTATCATGACTGAGGTACTGACCACCTACTATCATGACTGAGGTACTGACCACCTACTATCATGACTGAGGTACTGACCACCTACTATCATGACTGAGGTACTGACCACCTACTATCATGACTGAGGTACTGACCACCTACTATCATGACTGAGGTACTGACCACCTACTATCATGACTGAGGGACTGACCACCTACTATCATGACTGAGGTACTGACCACCTACTATCATGACTGAGGTACTGACCACCTACTATCATGACTGAGGTACTGACCACCTACTATCATGACTGAGGTACTGACCACCTACTATCATGACTGAGGTACTGACCACCTACTATCATGACTGAGGTACTGACCACCTACTATCATGACTGAGGTACTGACCACCTACTATCATGACTGAGGTACTGACCACCTACTATCATGACTGAGGTACTGACCACCTACTATCATGACTGAGGGAGTGACCACGAGTAAAGTTGACACCTCAGATAGTGGATGTAATTCCCTTCTAGATGATGGTATCCCCAGCTACTGGATGGTATTCCCTTTTAGTGGACGATATCCCCAGCTACTGGATGGTATTCCCTTCTAGTGGATGGTATCCCCAGCTACTGGATGGTATTCCCATAGGTTGAGAGACCAGATGCTGTGTGTCGCTCTCAGAATGTACTTTGATCTAAGGATATCCGTCTTGAGGATGTCAGGTGAGACAAGTCTTTAACTGATAGCCATCCGCAGATAGTCACAATACTGACCTTGCATTATTACTATTGCTACTACTAGTACTATTAATACTATTAATAATACTATTGCTATTGCTACTGCTGCTACTGTTGTTACCACTGAGGCTTCTACTGTTACTACTACTATCACTACGACTACTGTTACTACTACTATCACTACGACTACTGTTACTACTACTATCACTACGACTACTGTTACTACTATCACTACGACTACTGTTACTACTATCACTACGACTACTGTTACTACTACTATCACTACGACTACTGTTACTACTACTATCACTACGACTACTGTTACTACTACTATCACTACGACTGTTACTACTACTGTTACTATTACTACGACTACTGTTACTGCTAGTATTACTACGACTACCGTTACTACTACTATTACTACGACTACTGTTACTGCTAGTATTACTACGACTACCGTTACTACTACTATTACTACGACTACTGTTACTACTACTACTTTTCTACTACTACTACTACTACTTTTCTACTACTACTACTACTACTACTACTTCTATGACTACTGTTAATACTATTACTACGACTACTGTTACTACTACTATTACTGCGACTACTGTTATTACTACTATTACTACGACTTCTGTTACTACTACTATTACTACGACTACTGTTACTACTACTATTACTACGACTACTGTTACTACTACTATTACTACGACTACTGTTACTACTACTATTACTACGACTACTGTTACTACTACTATTACTACGACTACTGTTACTACTACTATTACTACGACTACTGTTACTACTACTATTACTACGACTACTGTTACTACTACTATTACTACGACTACTGTTACTACTACTATTACTACGACTACTGTTACTACTACTATTACTACGTTACTACTACTATTACTACGACTACTGTTACTACTACTATTACTACGACTACTGTTACTACTACTATTACTACGACTACTGTTACTACTACTATTACTACGACTACTGTTACTACTACTATTACTACGACTACTGTTACTACTACTATTACTACGACTACTGTTACTACTACTATTACTACGACTACTGTTACTACTACTATTACTGCTACTACTGTTACTACTACTATTACTACGACTACTGTTACTACTACTATTACTGGTACTACTTTTACTACTATTACTACGACTACTGTTACTACTACTATTACTGCTACTACTGTTACTACTACTATTACTACGACTACTGTTACTACTACTATTACTGCTACTACTGTTACTACTACTACTACTACTAGTAATAGTAACAACAATAATAATAATAATTAATAGCACTGGTCAACCTCCCAAAAACTTGTTGCCAAAGACATTTAAAGGTATTTAGGTAAATTTTAGGTACGTGACTACGACCCCGGCACTGCGAGGTGACTACGACCCCGGCACTGCGAGGTGACTACGACCCCGGCACTGCGAGGTGACTACGACCCCGGCACTGCGAGGTGACTACGACCCCGGCACTGCGAGGTGACTACGACCCCGGCACTGCGAGGTGACTACGACCCCGGCACTGCGAGGTGACTACGACCCCGGCACTGCGAGGTGACTACGACCCCGGCACTGCGAGGTGACTACCACCCCGGCACTGCGAGGTGACTACGACCCCGGCACTGCGAGGTGACTACCACCCCGGCACTGCGAGGTGACTACGACCCCGGCACTGCGAGGTGACGACGACCCCGGCACTGCGAGGTGACTACGACCCCGGCACTGCGAGGTGACTACGACCCCGGCACTGCGAGGTGACTACGACCCCGGCACTGCGAGGTGACTACGACCCCGGCACTGCGAGGTGACTACGACCCTGGCACTGCGAGGTGACTACGACCCCGGCACTGCGAGGTGACTACGACCCCGGCACTGCGAGGTGACTACGACCCCGGCACTGCGAGGTGACTACGACCCCGGCACTGCGAGGTGACTACGACCCCGGCACTGCGAGGTGACTACGACCCCGGCACTGCGAGGTGACTACGACCCCGGCACTGCGAGGTGACTACGACCCCGGCACTGCGAGGTGACTACGACCCCGGCACTGCGAGGTGACTACGACCCTGGCACTGCGAGGTGACTACGACCCCGGCACTGCGAGGTGACTACGACCCTGGCACTGCGAGGTGACTACGACCCCGGCACTGCGAGGTGACTACGACCCCGGCACTGCGAGGTGACTACGACCCCGGCACTGCGAGGTGACTACCACCCCGGCACTGCGAGGTGACTACGACCCCGGCACTGCGAGGTGACTACGACCCCGGCACTGCGAGGTGACTACGACCCTGGCACTGCGAGGTGACTACGACCCCGGCACTGCGAGGTGACTACCACCCCGGCACTGCGAGGTGACTACCACCCCGGCACTGCGAGGTGACTACCACCCCGGCACTGCGAGGTGACTACGACCCCGGCACTGCGAGGTGACTACCACCCCGGCACTGCGAGGTGACTACGACCCCGGCACTGCGAGGTGACTACCACCCCGGCACTGCGAGGTGACTACGACCCTGGCACTGCGAGGTGACTACCACCCCGGCACTGCGAGGTGACTACGACCCCGGCACTGCGAGGTGACTACGACCCCGGCACTGCGAGGTGACTACGACCCCGGCACTGCGAGGTGACTACCACCCCGGCACTGCGAGGTGACTACCACCCCGGCACTGCGAGGTGACTACGACCCCGGCACTGCGAGGTGACTACGACCCTGGCACTGCGAGGTGACTACCACCCCGGCACTGCGAGGTGACTACGACCCCGGCACTGCGAGGTGACTACGACCCCGGCACTGCGAGGTGACTACCACCCCGGCACTGCGAGGTGACTACGACCCCGGCACTGCGAGGTGACTACGACCCCGGCACTGCGAGGTGACTACCACCCCGGCACTGCGAGGTGACTACCACCCCGGCACTGCGAGGTGACTACGACCCCGGCACTGCGAGGTGACTACGACCCCGGCACTGCGAGGTGACTACGACCCCGGCACTGCGAGGTGACTACGACCCTGGCACTGCGAGGTGACTACGACCCCGGCACTGCGAGGTGACTACGACCCCGGCACTGCGAGGTGACTACGACCCTGGCACTGCGAGGTGACTACCACCCCGGCACTGCGAGGTGACTACGACCCCGGCACTGCGAGGTGACTACGACCCCGGCACTGCGAGGTGACTACCACCCCGGCACTGCGAGGTGACTACCACCCCGGCACTGCGAGGTGACTACGACCCCGGCACTGCGAGGTGACTACGACCCTGGCACTGCGAGGTGACTACGACCCTGGCACCCCGGCACTGCGAGGTGACTACGACCCCACTGGCACTGCGAGGTGACTACGACCCCGGCACTGCGAGGTGACTACGACCCCGGCACTGCGAGGTGACTACGACCCTGGCACTGCGAGGTGACTACCACCCCGGCACTGCGAGGTGACTACGACCCCGGCACTGCGAGGTGACTACGACCCCGGCACTGCGAGGTGACTACGACCCCGGCACTGCGAGGTGACTACGACCCTGACACTGCGAGGTGACTACGACCCTGGCACTGCGAGGTGACTACGACCCCGGCACTGCGAGGTGACTACGACACCCTACCACCCCGGCACTGCGAGGTGACTACGACCCCGGCACTGCGAGGTGACTACGACCCCGGCACTGCGAGGTGACTACGACCCTGGCACTGCGAGGTGACTACGACCCTGGCACTGCGAGGTGACTACGACCCTGGCACTGCGAGGTGACTACGACCCTGGCACTGCGAGGTGACTACCACCCCGGCACTGCGAGGTGACTACGACCCCGGCACTGCGAGGTGACTACGACCCCGGCACTGCGAGGTGACTACGACCCTGGCACTGCGAGGTGACTACGACCCTGGCACTGCGAGGTGACTACGACCCCGGCACTGCGAGGTGACTACGACCCCGGCACTGCGAGGTGACTACGACCCCGGCACTGCGAGGTGACTACGACCCCGGCACTGCGAGGTGACTACGACCCCGGCACTGCGAGGTGACTACGACCCCGGCACTGCGAGGTGACTACGACCCTGGCACTGCGAGGTGACTACGACCCTGGCACTGCGAGGTGACTACGACCCTGGCACTGCGAGGTGACTACGACCCTGGCACTGCGAGGTGACTACCACCCCGGCACTGCGAGGTGACTACCACCCCGGCACTGCGAGGTGACTACCACCCCGGCACTGCGAGGTGACTACGACCCCGGCACTGCGAGGTGACTACCACCCCGGCACTGCGAGGTGACTACCACCCCGGCACTGCGAGGTGACTACCACCCCGGCACTGCGAGGTGACTACCACCCCGGCACTGCGAGGTGACTACGACCCCGGCACTGCGAGGTGACTACGACCCTGGCACTGCGAGGTGACTACGACCCTGGCACTGCGAGGTGACTACGACCCCGGCACTGCGAGGTGACTACCACCCCGGCACTGCGAGGTGACTACCACCCCGGCACTGCGAGGTGACTATCACCCCGGCACTGCGAGGTGACTACGACCCTGGCACTGCGAGGTGACTACGACCCCGGCACTGCGAGGTGACTACGACCCTGGCACTGCGAGGTGACTACGACCCTGGCACTGCGAGGTGACTACGACCCTGGCACTGCGAGGTGACTACGACCCTGGCACTGCGAGGTGACTACCACCCCGGCACTGCGAGGTGACTACCACCCCGGCACTGCGAGGTGACTACGACCCTGGCACTGCGAGGTGACTACGACCCTGGCACTGCGAGGTGACTACGACCCCGGCACTGCGAGGTGACTACCACCCCGGCACTGCGAGGTGACTATCACCCCGGCACTGCGAGGTGACTACGACCCTGGCACTGCGAGGTGACTACGACCCCGGCACTGCGAGGTGACTACGACCCTGGCACTGCGAGGTGACTACGACCCTGGCACTGCGAGGTGACTACGACCCTGGCACTGCGAGGTGACTACGACCCCGGCACTGCGAGGTGACTACGACCCTGGCACTGCGAGGTGACTACGACCCTGGCACTGCGAGGTGACTACGAACCTGGCACTGCGAGGTGACTACGACCCCGGCACTGCGAGGTGACTACCACCCCCACTGGCACTGCGAGGTGACTACGACCCCGGCACTGCGAGGTGACTATCACCCCGGCACTGCGAGGTGACTACGACCCTGGCACTGCGAGGTGACTACGACCCCGGCACTGCGAGGTGACTACGACCCCGGCACTGCGAGGTGACTATCACCCCGGCACTGCGAGGTGACTACGACCCTGGCACTGCGAGGTGACTACGACCCCGGCACTGCGAGGTGACTATCACCCCGGCACTGCGAGGTGACTACGACCCTGGCACTGCGAGGTGACTACGACCCCGGCACTGCGAGGTGACTACGACCCAGGCACTGCGAGGTGACGAGCACCCCGGCACTGCGAGGTGACTACGACCCTGGCACTGCGAGGTGACTACGACCCCGGCACTGCGAGGTGACTACGACCCTGGCACTGCGAGGTGACTATCACCCCGGCACTGCGAGGTGACTACGACCCTGGCACTGCGAGGTGACTACGACCCCGGCACTGCGAGGTGACTACGACCCCGGCACTGCGAGGTGACTATCACCCCGGCACTGCGAGGTGACTACGACCCTGGCACTGCGAGGTGACTACGACCCCGGCACTGCGAGGTGACTACGACCCTGGCACTGCGAGGTGACTACGACCCTGGCACTGCGAGGTGACTACGACCCCGGCACTGCGAGGTGACTACGACCCTGGCACTGCGAGGTGACTACGACCCCGGCACTGCGAGGTGACTACGACCCTGGCACTGCGAGGTGACTACGACCCTGGCACTGCGAGGTGACTACGACCCTGGCACTGCGAGGTGACTACGACCCTGGCACTGCGAGGTGACTACGACCCCGGCACTGCGAGGTGACTACGACCCTGGCACTGCGAGGTGACTATCACCCCGGCACTGCGAGGTGACTACGACCCTGGCACTGCGAGGTGACTACGACCCCGGCACTGCGAGGTGACTACGACCCTGGCACTGCGAGGTGACTACGACCCTGGCACTGCGAGGTGACTACGACCCCGGCACTGCGAGGTGACTACGACCCTGGCACTGCGAGGTGACTACGACCCCGGCACTGCGAGGTGACTACGACCCTGGCACTGCGAGGTGACTACGACCCTGGCACTGCGAGGTGACTACGACCCTGGCACTGCGAGGTGACTACGACCCCGGCACTGCGAGGTGACTACGACCCCGGCACTGCGAGGTGACTACGACCCTGGCACTGCGAGGTGACTACGACCCTGGCACTGCGAGGTGACTACGACCCTGGCACTGCGAGGTGACTACGACCCTGGCACTGCGAGGTGACTACGACCCTGGCACTGCGAGGTGACTACGACCCTGGCACTGCGAGGTGACTACGACCCTGGCACTGCGAGGTGACTACGACCCTGGCACTGCGAGGTGACTACGACCCTGGCACTGCGAGGTGACTACGACCCTGGCACTGCGAGGTGACTACGACCCTGGCACTGCGAGGTGACTACGACCCTGGCACTGCGAGGTGACTACGACCCCGGCACTGCGAGGTGACTACGACCCTGGCACTGCGAGGTGACTACGACCCTGGCACTGCGAGGTGACTACGACCCTGGCACTGCGAGGTGACTACGACCCTGGCACTGCGAGGTGACTACGACCCTGGCACTGCGAGGTGACTACGACCCGGGCACTGCGAGGTGACTACGACCCTGGCACTGCGAGGTGACTACGACCCTGGCACTGCGAGGTGACTACGACCCCGGCACTGCGAGGTGACTACCACCCCGGCACTGCGAGGTGACTACGACCCCGGCACTGCGAGGTGACTACGACCCCGGCACTGCGAGGTGACTACGACCCTGGCACTGCGAGGTGACTACGACCCTGGCACTGCGAGGTGACTACGACCCCGGCACTGCGAGGTGACTACGACCCTGGCACTGCGAGGTGACTACGACCCTGGCACTGCGAGGTGACTACGACCCTGGCACTGCGAGGTGACTACCACCCCGGCACTGCGAGGTGACTACGACCCCGGCACTGCGAGGTGACTACGACCCTGGCACTGCGAGGTGACTACGACCCCGGCACTGCGAGGTGACTACCACCCTCGCACTGCGAGCTGACTACGACCCTGGCACTGCGAGGTGACTACGACCCTGGCACTGCGAGGTGACTACGACCCTGGCACTGCGAGGTGACTACGACCCTGGCACTGCGAGGTGACTACGACCCTGGCACTGCGAGGTGACTACGACCCAGGCACTGCGAGGTGACTACGACCCTGGCACTGCGAGGTGACTACGACCCTGGCACTGCGAGGTGACTACGACCCTGGCACTGCGAGGTGACTACGACCCTGGCACTGCGAGGTGACTACGACCCTGGCACTGCGAGGTGACTACGACCCTGGCACTGCGAGGTGACTACGACCCTGGCACTGCGAGGTGACTACGACCCTGGCACTGCGAGGTGACTACGACCCTGGCACTGCGAGGTGACTACGACCCTGGCACTGCGAGGTGACTACGACCCTGGCACTGCGAGGTGACTACGACCCTGGCACTGCGAGGTGACTACGACCCTGGCACTGCGAGGTGACTACGACCCTGGCACTGCGAGGTGACTACGACCCCGGCACTGCGAGGTGACTACGACCCTGGCACTGCGAGGTGACTACGACCCTGGCACTGCGAGTGCCACAACCTGGCACTAGTTTAATACATATGTATATTTAAATGTATATTTTTCGCAGAGATTAAAATAATATATTTCGATATGAATTAATATATATTAAGTTGTATCAGTAATGTCCAGTGGACAAAATTGTTGCTTTTTTCGTCTGGTATTTATGTCCAGATATGCTGGAGGTCTTCACAAATAGCCTGCTTGAACGATCCCAATGCATTTTGCTACATTTGTGGAAAAACGAAGATAAACGCCATAGATTTTGTAAAATAAGCTTATTTTGCTTATTTTTTGGGTTATTTTGCTTATTTTTTGGGTTATTTTGCTTATTTTTTGGGTTATTTTGCTTATTTTTTGGGTTATTTTGCTTATTTTTTGGGTTATTTTGCTTATTTTTTGGGTTATTTTGCTTATTTTTTGGGTTATTTTGCTTATTTTTTGGGTTATTTTGCTTATTTTTGGGTTATTTTGCTTATTTTTTGGGTTATTTTGCTTATTTTTTGGGTTATTTTGCTTATTTTTTGGGTTATTTTGCTTATTTTTGGGTTATTTTGCTTATTTTTTGGGTTATTTTGCTTATTTTTGGGTTATTTTGCTTATTTTTTGGGTTATTTTGCTTATTTTTGGGTTATTTTGCTTATTTTTGGGTTATTTTGCTTATTTTTGGGTTATTTTGCTTATTTTTGGGTTATTTTGCTTATTTTTGGGTTATTTTGCTTATTTTTTGCTTATTTTGCTTATTTTTTTGCTTATTTTGCTTATTTTCTTGCTTATTTTGCTTATTTTCTTGCTTATTTTGCTTATTTTTTTGCTTATTTTGCTTATTTTCTTCCTTATTTTGCTTATTTTCTTGCTTATTTTGCTTATTTTTGGGTTATTTTGCTTATTTTTTGGGTTATTTTGCTTATTTTTTGGGTTATTTTGCTTATTTTTTGGGTTATTTTGCTTATTTTTGGGTTATTTTGCTTATTTTTGGGTTATTTTGCTTATTTTTTGGGTTATTTTGGTTATTTTTTGGGTTATTTTGCTTATTTTTGGGTTATTTTGCTTATTTTTTGGGTTATTTTGCTTATTTTTTGGGTTATTTTGCTTATTTTTTGGGTTATTTTGCTTATTTTTTGGGTTATTTTGCTTATTTTTGGGTTATTTTGCTTATTTTTTGGGTTATTTTGCTTATTTTTGGGTTATTTTGCTTATTTTTTGGGTTATTTTGCTTATTTTTTGGGTTATTTTGCTTATTTTTGGGTTATTTTGCTTATTTTTTGGGTTATTTTGCTTATTTTTGGGTTATTTTGCTTATTTTTGGGTTATTTTGCTTATTTTTTGGGTTATTTTGCTTATTTTTTGGGTTATTTTGCTTATTTTTGGGTTATTTTGCTTATTTTTTGGGTTATTTTGCTTATTTTTGGGTTATTTTGCTTATTTTTTGGGTTATTTTGCTTATTTTTTGGGTTATTTTGCTTATTTTTGGGTTATTTTGCTTATTTTTTGGGTTATTTTGCTTATTTTTGTGTTATTTTGCTTATTTTTGGGTTATTTTGCTTATTTTTTGGGTTATTTTGCTTATTTTTTGGGTTATTTTGCTTATTTTTGGGTTATTTTGCTTATTTTTGGGTTATTTTGCTTATTTTTGGATTATTTTGCTTATTTTTGGATTATTTTGCTTATTTTTGGATTATTTTGCTTATTTTCTTGCTTATTTTGCTTATTTTCTTCCTTATTTTGCTTATTTTCTTGCTTATTTTGCTTATTTTAGAGTAGTGCTGGATAAGACAAGTCTTGGGCTCCCCAGATGTAAACCCGTGTGGACTGTTTACCACAGTGGTATAACAGTGGTATAACAGTGGTATAACAGTGGTATAACAGTGGTATAAACAGTGGTGTGACCCAGTGGCCTGGTTGGCAACACTCTGGCTTCACACACGGTGGACCCGGGTTCGATTCCCTGCTGGTAGAAACATTTCGACGTGATTCCTTGCACCTGTTGTCCTGTTCACCTAGCAGCAAGTAGGTACCTGGGTGTTAGTGGACTGGTGTGTGGGTGGCATCCTGGGTGTTACCTGGAGGTTACCTGGAGGTTATTTCGGGGATCAACGCCCCCGCGGCCCGGTCCACGACCAGGCCTCCACAGTTAGTGGACTGGTGTGGGTGGCATCCTGGGTGTTAGTGGACTGGTGTGGGTGGCATCCTGGGTGTTAGTGGACTGGTGTGTGGGTGGCATCCTGGGTGTTAGTGGACTGGTGTGTGGGTGGCATCCTGGGTGTTAGTGGACTGGTGTGGGTGGCATCCTGGGTGTTAGTGGACTGGTGTGGGTGGCATCCTGGGTGTTAGTGGACTGGTGTGTGGGTGGCATCCTGGGTGTTAGTGGACTGGTGTGGGTGGCATCCTGGGTGTTAGTGGACTGGTGTGGGTGACATCCTGGGTGTTAGTGTACTGGTGTGGGTGGCATCCTGGGTGTTAGTGGACTGGTGTGGGTGACATCCTGGGTGTTAGTGGACTGGTGTGGGTGGCATCCTGGGTGTTAGTGGACTGGTGTGGGTGACATCCTGGGTGTTAGTGTACTGGTGTGGGTGGCATCCTGGGTGTTAGTGGACTGGTGTGGGTGACATCCTGGGTGTTAGTGGACTGGTGTGGGTGGCATCCTGGGTGTTAGTGGACTGGTGTGGGTGGCATCCTGGGTGTTAGTGGACTGGTGTGGGTGGCATCCTGGGTGTTAGTGGACTGGTGTGGGTCACATCCTGGGTGTTAGTGTACTGGTGTGGGTGGCATCCTGGGTGTTAGTGGACTGGTGTGGGTGACATCCTGGGTGTTAGTGGACTGGTGTGGGTGGCATCCTGGGTGTTAGTGGACTGGTGTGGGTGGCATCCTGGGTGTTAGTGGACTGGTGTGGGTGGCATCCTGGGTGTTAGTGGACTGGTGTGGGTGGCATCCTGGGTGTTAGTGGACTGGTGTGGGTGGCATCCTGGGGGACAAGACTGAGGACCACAATGGAAATCAGACAGTCCCTGATGACACTGACTTTCTTGGGTTATCCTGGCTGGCTAACCCTCCAGAGTTAAAAATCCGAAGAAATCTTATATTTGTGTGTATGGGTTTGAGAGAGCCGGTAGGCCACCATGATTATTATTTCTGTAGGCTGAATGTGATAGGCGTTAATCCACAGAAGAAAATTAAGTGGGAATATCCTAAGCTGGAGAAATGGGTAAGGAATGGGTGAGGAATGAGTAAGGAATGGGTAACTAATGGCTAAGAAATGGGTAAGGTATGGGTGAGGAATGAGTAAGGAATGGGTAACTAATGGCTAAGAAATGGGTAAGGAATGGGTGAGGAATGAGTAAGGAATGGGTAACTAATGGCTAAGAAATGGGTAAGGAATGGGTGAGGAATAAGTAAGGAATGGGTAACTAATGGCTAAGAAATGGGTAAGGTATGTGTGAGGAATGAGTAAGGAATGGGTAACTAATGGCTAAGAAATGGGTAAGGAATGGGTGAGGAATGAGTAAGGAATGGGTAACTAATGGCTAAGAAATTGGTAAGGAATGGGTGAGGAATGAGTAAGGAATGGGTAACTAATGGCTAAGAAATGGGTAAGGAATGGGTGAGGAATGAACAAGGAACGGGTAACTAATGGCTAAGAAATGCATAAGGAATGGGTGAGGAATGAATAAGGAACGGGTAACTAATGGCTAAGAAATGGGTAAGGAAGGGGTGAGGAATGGTATATGGGTACATGACAACCATGGGCAGGTGGGCAGCGTCTTGCAAGGTGCTCACTTTGCAAGGAGACCGGTGCCACACAGTGATGATGTTGCTATCCTGAGGTCTGGTCTCAGACTGACCCGCGGGGGCGCTGACCCCCGTAAACCTCTCCAGGTAAACTCCAGGTAAAACCAGTGTTTACAACACTACCTGACCTTCCAATGTCAGATGTTGAAGAAACTCTGTGTTTAGTAGGTAAGACAAGTGATGGCAGTGGAAATGAATGTAAAGTGAAGACCTCAACATCCCAGTAGTTCTCCCAAGAGAAAAGAGATCTGACACATCGATCTCAGACTGTCAGAGCAAGTACATGAACGTCTAACATCGATCTCAGACTGTCAGGCAAGTACATGAACTTCTAACATCGATCTCAGGCTGTCAGAGCAAGTACATGAACTTCTAACATCGATCTCAGACTGTCAGAGCAAGTACATGAACTTCTAACATCGATCTCAGACTGTCAGAGCAAGTACATGAACGTCTAACATCGATCTCAGACTGTCAGAGCAAGTACATGAACGTCTAACATCGATCTCAGACTGTCAGGCAAGTACATGAACTTCTAACATCGATCTCAGACTGTCAGTGCAAATACATGAACGTCTAGCAGCGATCTCAGACTGTCAGAGCAAGTACATGAACTTCTAGCATCGATCTCAGGCTGTCAGAGCAAGTACATGAACTTCTAGCATCGATCTCAGACTGTCAGAGCAAGTACATGAACTTCTAGCATCGATCTCAGGCTGTCAGAGCAAGTACATGAACTTCTAGCAGCGATCTCAGACTGTCAGAGCAAGTACATGAACTTCTAGCATCGATCTCAGACTGTCAGAGCAAGTACATGAACTTCTAGCATCGATCTCAGGCTGTCAGAGCAAGTACATGAACTTCTAGCAGCGATCTCAGACTGTCAGAGCAAGTACATGAACTTCTAGCAGCGATCTCAGACTGTCAGAGCAAGTACATAAACCTCTAGCAGCGATCTCAGGCTGTCAGAGCAAGTACATAAACCTCTAGCATCGATCTCAGACTGTCAGAGCAAGTACATGAACTTCTAGCATCGATCTCAGACTGTCAGAGCAAGTACATGAACTTCTAGCATCGATCTCAGACTGTCAGAACAAGCAACTGACCTCCAAGCATCGATCTCAGACTGTCAGAACAAGCATCTGACCTCCAAGCATCGATCTTAGACTGTCAGAAAAAGCAACTGACCTCCTAGCATCGATCTCAGACTGTCAGAACAAGCATCTAACCTCCCAGCATCGATCTCAGACTGTCAGAACAAGCATCTGACCTCCAAGCATCGATCTCAGACTGTCAGAACAAGCATCTGACCTCCCAGCATCGATCTCAGACTGTCAGAACAAGAAACTGACCTCCCAGCATCGATCTCAGACTGTCAGAACAAGCAACTGACCTCCCAGCATCGATCTCAGACTGTCAGAACAAGCATCTGACCTCCCAGCATCGATCTCAGACTGTCAGAACAAGCAACTGACCTCCCAGCATCGATCTCAGACTGTCAGAACAAGCATCTGACCTCCAAGCATCGATCTCAGACTGTCAGAACAAGCATCTGACCTCCAAGCATCGATCTCAGACTGTCAGAACAAGCAACTGACCTCCCAGCATCGATCTCAGACTGTCAGAACAAGCATCTGACCTCCCAGCATCGATCTCAGACTGTCAGAACAAGCAACTGACCTCCCAGCATCGATCTCAGACTGTCAGAACAAGCATCTGACCTCCAAGCATCGATCTCAGACTGTCAGAACAAACATCTGACCTCCAAGCATCGATCTCAGACTGTCAGAACAAGCAACTGACCTCCTAGCATCGATCTCAGACTGTCAGAACAAGCATCTGACCTCCCAGCATCGATCTCAGACTGTCAGAACAAGCATCTGACCTCCCAGCATCGATCTCAGACTGTCAGAACAAGCAACTGACCTCCCAGCATCGATCTCAGACTGTCAGAACAAGCAACTGACCTCCAAGCATCGATCTCAGACTGTCAGAACAAGCATCTGACCTCCAAGCATCGATCTCAGACTGTCAGAACAAGCAACTGACCTCCCAGCATCGATCTCAGACTGTCAGAACAAGCATCTGACCTCCCAGCATCGATCTCAGACTGTCAGAACAAGCAACTGACCTCCCAGCATCGATCTCAGACTGTCAGAACAAGCATCTGACCTCCAAGCATCGATCTCAGACTGTCAGAACAAACATCTGACCTCCAAGCATCGATCTCAGACTGTCAGAACAAGCAACTGACCTCCTAGCATCGATCTCAGACTGTCAGAACAAGCATCTGACCTCCCAGCATCAATCTCAGACTGTCAGAACAAGCATCTGACCTCCCAGCATCGATCTCAGACTGTCAGAACAAGCATCTGACCTCCCAGCATCGATCTCAGACTGTCAGAACAAGCAACTGACCTCCCAGCATCGATCTCAGACTGTCAGAACAAGCAACTGACCTCCCAGCATCGATCTCAGACTGTCAGAACAAGCATCTGACCTCCCAGCATCGATCTCAGACTGTCAGAACAAGCAACTGACCTCCCAGCATCGATCTCAGACTGTCAGAACAAGCATCTGACCTCCAAGCATCGATCTCAGACTGTCAGAACAAGCATCTGACCTCCAAGCATCGATCTCAGACTGTCAGAACAAGCAACTGACCTCCCAGCATCGATCTCAGACTGTCAGAACAAGCAACTGACCTCCCAGCATCGATCTCAGACTGTCAGAACAAGCAACTGACCTCCCAGCATCGATCTCAGACTGTCAGAACAAGCATCTGACCTCCAAGCATCGATCTCAGACTGTCAGAACAAACATCTGACCTCCAAGCATCGATCTCAGACTGTCAGAACAAGCAACTGACCTCCTAGCATCGATCTCAGACTGTCAGAACAAGCATCTGACCTCCCAGCATCGATCTCAGACTGTCAGAACAAGCATCTGACCTCCCAGCATCGATCTCAGACTGTCAGAACAAGCAACTGACCTCCCAGCATCGATCTCAGACTGTCAGAACAAGCAACTGACCTCCAAGCATCGATCTCAGACTGTCAGAACAAGCATCTGACCTCCAAGCATCGATCTCAGACTGTCAGACCAAGCAACTGACCTCCCAGCATCGATCTCAGACTGTCAGAACAAGCATCTGACCTCCCAGCATCGATCTCAGACTGTCAGAACAAGCAACTGACCTCCCAGCATCGATCTCAGACTGTCAGAACAAGCATCTGACCTCCAAGCATCGATCTCAGACTGTCAGAACAAACATCTGACCTCCAAGCATCGATCTCAGACTGTCAGAGCAAGTACATGAACGTCTAACATCGATCTCAGACTGTCAGGCAAGTACATGAACTTCTAACATCGATCTCAGGCTGTCAGAGCAAGTACATGAACTTCTAACATCGATCTCAGACTGTCAGAGCAAGTACATGAACTTCTAACATCGATCTCAGACTGTCAGAGCAAGTACATGAACGTCTAACATCGATCTCAGACTGTCAGAGCAAGTACATGAACGTCTAACATCGATCTCAGACTGTCAGGCAAGTACATGAACTTCTAACATCGATCTCAGACTGTCAGTGCAAATACATGAACGTCTAGCAGCGATCTCAGACTGTCAGAGCAAGTACATGAACTTCTAGCATCGATCTCAGGCTGTCAGAGCAAGTACATGAACTTCTAGCATCGATCTCAGACTGTCAGAGCAAGTACATGAACTTCTAGCATCGATCTCAGGCTGTCAGAGCAAGTACATGAACTTCTAGCAGCGATCTCAGACTGTCAGAGCAAGTACATGAACTTCTAACATCGATCTCAGACTGTCAGAGCAAGTACATGAACTTCTAACATCGATCTCAGACTGTCAGAGCAAGTACATGAACTTCTAGCAGCGATCTCAGACTGTCAGAGCAAGTACATGAACTTCTAGCAGCGATCTCAGACTGTCAGAGCAAGTACATAAACCTCTAGCAGCGATCTCAGGCTGTCAGAGCAAGTACATAAACCTCTAGCATCGATCTCAGACTGTCAGAGCAAGTACATGAACTTCTAGCATCGATCTCAGACTGTCAGAGCAAGTACATGAACTTCTAGCATCGATCTCAGACTGTCAGAACAAGCAACTGACCTCCAAGCATCGATCTCAGACTGTCAGAACAAGCATCTGACCTCCAAGCATCGATCTTAGACTGTCAGAAAAAGCAACTGACCTCCTAGCATCGATCTCAGACTGTCAGAACAAGCATCTAACCTCCCAGCATCGATCTCAGACTGTCAGAACAAGCATCTGACCTCCAAGCATCGATCTCAGACTGTCAGAACAAGCATCTGACCTCCCAGCATCGATCTCAGACTGTCAGAACAAGAAACTGACCTCCCAGCATCGATCTCAGACTGTCAGAACAAGCAACTGACCTCCCAGCATCGATCTCAGACTGTCAGAACAAGCATCTGACCTCCCAGCATCGATCTCAGACTGTCAGAACAAGCAACTGACCTCCCAGCATCGATCTCAGACTGTCAGAACAAGCATCTGACCTCCAAGCATCGATCTCAGACTGTCAGAACAAGCATCTGACCTCCAAGCATCGATCTCAGACTGTCAGAACAAGCAACTGACCTCCCAGCATCGATCTCAGACTGTCAGAACAAGCATCTGACCTCCCAGCATCGATCTCAGACTGTCAGAACAAGCAACTGACCTCCCAGCATCGATCTCAGACTGTCAGAACAAGCATCTGACCTCCAAGCATCGATCTCAGACTGTCAGAACAAACATCTGACCTCCAAGCATCGATCTCAGACTGTCAGAACAAGCAACTGACCTCCTAGCATCGATCTCAGACTGTCAGAACAAGCATCTGACCTCCCAGCATCGATCTCAGACTGTCAGAACAAGCATCTGACCTCCCAGCATCGATCTCAGACTGTCAGAACAAGCAACTGACCTCCCAGCATCGATCTCAGACTGTCAGAACAAGCAACTGACCTCCAAGCATCGATCTCAGACTGTCAGAACAAGCATCTGACCTCCAAGCATCGATCTCAGACTGTCAGAACAAGCAACTGACCTCCCAGCATCGATCTCAGACTGTCAGAACAAGCATCTGACCTCCCAGCATCGATCTCAGACTGTCAGAACAAGCAACTGACCTCCCAGCATCGATCTCAGACTGTCAGAACAAGCATCTGACCTCCAAGCATCGATCTCAGACTGTCAGAACAAACATCTGACCTCCAAGCATCGATCTCAGACTGTCAGAACAAGCAACTGACCTCCTAGCATCGATCTCAGACTGTCAGAACAAGCATCTGACCTCCCAGCATCGATCTCAGACTGTCAGAACAAGCAACTGACCTCCCAGCATCGATCTCAGACTGTCAGAACAAGCATCTGACCTCCCAGCATCGATCTCAGACTGTCAGAACAAGCAACTGACCTCCCAGCATCGATCTCAGACTGTCAGAACAAGCAACTGACCTCCCAGCATCGATCTCAGACTGTCAGAACAAGCATCTGACCTCCCAGCATCGATCTCAGACTGTCAGAACAAGCAACTGACCTCCCAGCATCGATCTCAGACTGTCAGAACAAGCATCTGACCTCCAAGCATCGATCTCAGACTGTCAGAACAAGCATCTGACCTCCAAGCATCGATCTCAGACTGTCAGAACAAGCAACTGACCTCCCAGCATCGATCTCAGACTGTCAGAACAAGCAACTGACCTCCCAGCATCGATCTCAGACTGTCAGAACAAGCAACTGACCTCCCAGCATCGATCTCAGACTGTCAGAACAAGCATCTGACCTCCAAGCATCGATCTCAGACTGTCAGAACAAACATCTGACCTCCAAGCATCGATCTCAGACTGTCAGAACAAGCAACTGACCTCCTAGCATCGATCTCAGACTGTCAGAACAAGCATCTGACCTCCCAGCATCGATCTCAGACTGTCAGAACAAGCATCTGACCTCCCAGCATCGATCTCAGACTGTCAGAACAAGCAACTGACCTCCCAGCATCGATCTCAGACTGTCAGAACAAGCAACTGACCTCCAAGCATCGATCTCAGACTGTCAGAACAAGCATCTGACCTCCAAGCATCGATCTCAGACTGTCAGAACAAGCAACTGACCTCCCAGCATCGATCTCAGACTGTCAGAACAAGCATCTGACCTCCCAGCATCGATCTCAGACTGTCAGAACAAGCAACTGACCTCCCAGCATCGATCTCAGACTGTCAGAACAAGCATCTGACCTCCAAGCATCGATCTCAGACTGTCAGAACAAACATCTGACCTCCAAGCATCGATCTCAGACTGTCAGAACAAGCAACTGACCTCCTAGCATCGATCTCAGACTGTCAGAACAAGCATCTGACCTCCCAGCATCGATCTCAGACTGTCAGAACAAGCATCTGACCTCCCAGCATCGATCTCAGACTGTCAGAACAAGCATCTGACCTCCCAGCATCGATCTCAGACTGTCAGAACAAGCATCTGACCTCAAAGCATCGATCTCAGACTGTCAGAACAAGCAACTGACCTCCCAGCATCGATCTCAGACTGTCAGAACAAGCAACTGACCTCCCAGCATCGATCTCAGACTGTCAGAACAAGCATCTGACCTCCCAGCATCGATCTCAGACTGTCAGAACAAGCATCTAACCTCCCAGCATCGATCTCAGACTGATAAATTAGACACATGTGCAACTCTTGGGAATCTTTATTGAGGAAACGTTTCGCCACACAGTGGCTTCATCAGTCCATACATAGGAGAAACTTGAAGAACAGGAGGAGAATGAGGTAATCAGTCCCTCAACCTTGAGTCGATGTGTTCAATCCATCAATCTTAAGTAGAATACGGCAGATGAGCGGAGAAGCAGCTTATAAACCGTATAGCAGGAGAGGTGTAGCAGTCATAGGTAGTGTCACATTTGTCCAATGTGGAAGTAGGTTGTGCCCAAGAATTAAGATCCCAAGAAGTTGCAGTGTCTAATTCTTGGGCACAACCTACTTCCACTTCTACTACTTCTACTCATCAGAGTACAAAACAAATTCTGGCCACAAAATAGAGCGAAACACCAACGTCAAAGACCTGGGAGTGATCATGTCGGAGGATCTCACCTTCAAGGACCATAACATTGTATCAATCGCATCTGCTAGAAAAATGACAGGATGGATAATGAGAACCTTCAAAACTAGGGAAGCCAAGCCCATGATGACACTCTTCAGGTCACTTGTTCTATCTAGGCTGGAATATTGCTGCACACTAACAGCACCTTTCAAGGCAGGTGAAATTGCCGACCTAGAAAATGTACAGAGAACTTTCACGGCGCGCATAACGGAGATAAAACACCTCAATTATTGGGAGCGCTTGAGGTTCCTAAACCTGTATTCCCTGGAACGCAGGAGGGAGAGATACATGATTATATACACCTGGAAAATCCTAGAGGGACTAGTACCGAACTTGCACACGAAAATCACTCATTACGAAAGCAAAAGACTTGGCAGACGATGCACCATCCCCCCAATGAAAAGCAGGGGTGTCACTAGCACGTTAAGAGACCATACAATAAGTGTCAGGGGCCCGAGACTGTTCAACTGCCTCCCAGCACACATAAGGGGGATTACCAACAGACCCCTGGCAGTCTTCAAGCTGGCACTGGACAAGCACCTAAAGTCGGTTCCGGATCAGCCGGGCTGTAGCTCGTATGTTGGTTTGCGTGCAGCCAGCAGCAACAGCCTGGTTGATCAGGCTCTGATCCACCAGGAGGCCTGGTCTCAGACCGGGCCGCGGGGGCGTTGACCCCCGGAACTCTCTCCAGGTAAACTCCAGGTAAACCTATGACTGCTACACCTCTCCTGCCATACGGTTTATAAGCTGCTTCTCCGCTCATCTGCCGTATTCTACTCAAGATTGATGGACTGAACACATCGACTCAAGGTTGAGGGACTGATTACCTCATTCTCCTCCTGTTCTTCAAGTTTCTCCTATGTATGGACTGATGAAGCCACTGTGTGGCGAAACGTTTCCTCAATAAAGATTCCCAAGAGTTGCACATGTGTCTAATTTATCAACATGTCGGTTCTCCGAACCATTCATCTACGATCTCAGACTGTCAGAACAAGCAACTGACCTCCCAGCATCGATCTCAGACTGTCAGAACAAGCATCTGACCTCCCAACATCGATCTCAGACTGTCAGAACAAGCATCTAACCTCCCAGCATCGATCTCAGACTGTCAGAACAAGCAACTGACCTCCCAGCATTGATCTCAGACTGTCAGAACAAGCATCTGACCTCCCAGCATCGATCTCAGACTGTCAGAACAAGCATCTGACCTCCCAACATCGATCTCAGACTGTCAGAACAAGCATCTAACCTCCCAGCATCGATCTCAGACTGTCAGAACAAGCAACTGACCTCCCAGCATTGATCTCAGACTGTCAGAACAAGCATCTGACCTCCCAGCATCGATCTCAGACTGTCAGAACAAGCATCTGACCTCCCAGCATCGATCTCAGACTGTCAGAACAAGCATCTGACCTCCCAGCATCGATCTCAGACTGTCAGAACAAGCATCTGACCTCCCAGCATCGATCTCAGACTGTCAGAACAAGCATCTGACCTCCCAGCATCGATCTCAGACTATCAGAACAAGCATCTGACCTCCCAGCATCCAGACTACAAGAAGAGATCTGTCTACATCAAAAAATTAAAAATAACAGATAATTTAACAAAAGAGGTTAAATTCCTCCATTACTTCTATCAAGATAAAGAATTCGTATCTAACATCCCTGGACATCTTCCAATGGGACCCGAACATCGACCAGGAAACTCTCGGCTATTTGCAAACACCTCCATCAGAAGCTTGCAATGTGTCTTACTGCACATAATCATCATGCATCTCCTGCAACTACTACCCCAACAGAGCTCTCCTAACGACCAATACACAAAGAAAATCGTACAGTAATTAGTGCTATCTCAATTATCTTACTATCTAAATCTGGCATGTAGAACCAAGCGCCAGTATGGGCCACATAATTTGACTCTTCTATGACCTGAAAAGAATATTTTGAGTGCCATTTTTAAGTCAGTCCCGCCTGATTAATATATATTTTATACATCTCTGATGTTTTTAATGGGATGTAAAGGTTATATATTTTGATCCAGGACCATAAACTTAGCCCAACATTACTGCAGTATTATCGACCAGAGAACCTGTGTTGACAAGTGAGTCGCAGCAGTAATTGTAGTAGTAATAGTAATAGTAATAGTGGTAGTAGTAATAGTAATAGTGGTAGTAGTAATAGTAATAGTAATAGTGGTAGTGGTAGTAGTAATAGTAATAGTGGTAGTAGTAATAGTAATAGTAATAGTGGTAGTAGTAATAGTAATAGTGGCAGTAGTAATAGTAATAGTAATAGTGGTAGTAGTAATAGTAATAGTGGTAGTAATAGTAATAGTAATAGTGGTAGTGGTAGTAGTAATAGTAGTAATAGTAATAGAAATAGTGGTAGTAGTAATAGTAGTAGTAATAGTAGTAGTGGTAGTAGTAATAGTGGTAGTAGTAATAGGAATAGTGGTAGTAGTAATAGTAATAGTGGTAGTAGTAATAGTAATAGTGGTAGTAGTAATAGTAATAGTGGTAGTAGCAATAGTAATAGTGGTAGCAGTAATAGTAATAGTGGTAGTAGTAATAGTAATAGTGGTAGTAGTAATAGTAATAATAATAGTGGTAGTAGTAACAGTAGTAACAGTAATAGTAATAGTGGTAATAGTAATAGTAATAGTAATAGTGGTAGTAGTAATAGTAGTAGTGGTAGTAGTGGTAATAGTAATAGTGGCAGTAGTAATAGTAATAGTGGTAGTAGTAATAGTAGTAATAATAGTAGGCTGGAGAGTGTAATACTGAGATTGCACTAACCTGTATGTGGTTGCAGGGGTCGAGGCTACTGACTGCTGGAGAGTACAGGTGTGTGGCGTCTGTCTCCCACTGTGGTGAGTGAGTGAGTGAGTGAGTTACTGTCTCCCACTAATAGAGTGGGACTTACCCACGTAGGATATCAGTCCCTAGCCTCTCTCTCTCTCTCTCTCTCTCTCTCTCTCTCTCTCTCTCTCTCTCTCTCTCTCTCTCTATCTCTCTCTCTCTCTCTCTCTACTGTGAAACATGACTTGATAAAGCTCTACACAGAGTGAAACATGACTTGATAAAGCTCTACACAGAGTGAAACATGACTTGATAAAGCTCTACACAGAGTGAAACATGACTTGATAAAGCTCTACACAGAGTGAAACATGACTTGATAAAGCTCTACACAGAGTCAAACATGACTTGATAAAGCTCTACACAGAGTCAAACATGACTTGATAAAGCTCTACACAGAGTGAAACATGACTTGATAAAGCTCTACACAGAGTGAAACATGACTTGATAAAGCTCTACACAGAGTGAAACATGACTTGATAAAGCTCTACACAGAGTGAAACATGACTTGATAAAGCTCTACACAGAGTGAAACATGACTTGATAAAGCTCTACACAGAGTGAAACATGACTTGATAAAGCTCTACACAGAGTGAAACATGACTTGATAAAGCTCTACACAGAGTGAAACATGACTTGATAAAGCTCTACACAGAGTGAAACATGACTTGATAAAGCTCTACACAGAGTCAAACATGACTTGATAAAGCTCTACACAGAGTGAAACATGACTTGATAAAGCTCTACACAGAGTGAAACATGACTTGATAAAGCTCTACACAGAGTGAAACATGACTTGATAAAGATTTACACAGAGTGAAACATGACTTGATAAAGCTCTACACAGAGTGAAACATGACTTGATAAAGCTCTACACAGAGTGAAACATGACTTGATAAAGCTCTACACAGAGTGAAACATGACTTGATAAAGCTCTACACAGAGTGAAACATGACTTGATAAAGCTCTACACAGAGTGAAACATGACTTGATAAAGCTCTACACAGAGTGAAACATGACTTGATAAAGCTCTACACAGAGTGAAACATGACTTGATAAAGCTCTACACAGAGTGAAACATGACTTGATAAAGCTCTACACAGAGTCAAACATAACTTGATAAAGCTCTACACAGAGTGAAACATGACTTGATAAAGCTCTACACAGAGTGAAACATGACTTGATAAAGCTCTACACAGAGTGAAACATGACTTGATAAAGCTCTACACAGAGTGAAACATGACTTGATAAAGCTCTACACAGAGTGAAACATGACTTGATAAAGCTCTACACAGAGTGAAACATAACTTGATAAAGCTCTACACAGAGTGAAACATGACTTGATAAAGCTCTACACAGAGTGAAACATGACTTGATAAAGCTCTACACAGAGTGAAACATGACTTGATAAAGCTCTACACAGAGTGAAACATGACTTGATAAAGCTCTACACAGAGTGAAACATGACTTGATAAAGCTCTACACAGAGTGAAACATAACTTGATAAAGCTCTACACAGAGTGAAACATAACTTGATAAAGCTCTACACAGAGTGAAACATAACTTGATAAAGCTCTACACAGAGTGAAACATAACTTGATAAAGCTCTACACAGAGTGAAACATAACTTGATAAAGCTCTACACAGAGTGAAACATGACTTGATAAAGCTCTACACAGAGTGAAACATAACTTGATAAAGCTCTACACAGAGTGAAACATAACTTGATAAAGCTCTACACAGAGTGAAACAAAAATTATAATAATAATAATAATAATAATAATAATAATAATAATAATAATGAGGTGAGAAATGGGTGTGATACGAGTGATGGGAAGAGTGGGTATGATATTAGATTATGAAGCACCGTGGGCACATACCCATTTCTCATGCCCATTACTTCATTTTAAAATTGCGACCTGTTTCTCACCCATATGAGATGGAGAATAGGTGAGGAATGGGTAAGGAATGGGTAAGGAATAGGTAACTAATGGGTAAGGAATGGGTGAGGAATGGGTGAGGAATAGGTGTGGAATGGGTGAGAAATGGGTCAAGAATGTGTGAGGAATGAGTAAGGAATGGGTAACTAATGGGTAAGAAATAGGTAAAGAATGAGTGAGGAAAGTAACGAATGGGTAATTAATGGGTAAGAAATGGGTGAGGAATGGTATATGGGTACGTGGCAACCATGGGCAGGTGGGCAGCGTCTTGCAAGGTGCTCAGTTTGCAACTTACCAGGTGTTTGCAAGGTCATGTGCACCTCTAAATCCCGTGTGTGCGTGTGTGTACGTGACTCTCAGCGTGTGTAGACGAACTCTGTGTACGTGGGGAGTCGTGGGTCGTGTGTGTGTGGGGGGCAAAGTGGGTTGAGTGGGTTTGGTGGGTTAGAATGAGTGGGTTTCTGGAGAGTGTGGGTCGTTGATGTTCCAGTGGTCGAGGGATGGCGTCGCCAGGTAAGCTACCCACGCTATGTAACCCATGCTGTGTAACCCATGCTGTGTAACCCATGATGTGTAACCCATGCTGTGTAACCCATGATGTGTAAGCCATGCTGTGTAACCCATGACCAGTAGGCCTGCTGCAGTGTTCCTTAGTTCTTATGTTCTTATGTTCTTATGATGTGTAAGCCATGATGTGTAACCCATGATGTGTAACCCATGCTGTGTAACTCAGACTGTGTAACCCATGCTGTGTAACTCAGGCTGTGTAACCCATGCTGTGTAACTCAGGCTGTGTAACCCATGCTGTGTAACTCAGGCTGTGTAACCCATGCTGTGTAACTCAGACTGTGTAACCCATGCTGTGTAACTCAGACTGTGTAACCCATGCTGTGTAACTCAGACTGTGTAACCCATGCTGTGTAACTCAGACTGTGTAACCCATGCTGTGTAACTCAGACTGTGTAACCCATGCTGTGTAACTCAGACTGTGTAACCCATGCTGTGTAACTCAGGCTGTGTAACCCATGCTGTGTAACTCAGGCTGTGTAACCCATGCTGTGTAACTCAGGCTGTGTAACCCATGCTGTGTAACTCAGACTGTGTAACCCATGCTGTGTAACTCAGACTGTGTAACCCATGCTGTGTAACTCAGACTGTGTAACCCATGCTGTGTAACTCAGACTGTGTAACCCATGCTGTGTAACTCAGACTGTGTAACCCATGCTGTGTAACTCAGACTGTGTAACCCATGCTGTGTAACTCAGACTGTGTAACTCAGGCTGTGTAACCCATGCTGTGTAACTCAGACTGTGTAACCCATGCTGTGTAACTCAGACTGTGTAACCCATGCTGTGTAACTCAGACTGTGTAACCCATGCTGTGTAACTCAGACTGTGTAACCCATGCTGTGTAACTCAGGCTGTGTAACCCATGCTGTGTAACTCAGACTGTGTAACCCATGCTGTGTAACCCATGCTGTGTAACCCATGCTGTGTAACCCATGCTGTACTCACCTAGTTGTACTCACCTAGTTGAGGTTACAGGGGTCGAGTCCGAGCTCCTGGCCCAGCCTCTTCACTGATCGCTACTAGGTCACTCTCCCTGAACCGTGAGCTTTATCATACCTCTGCTTAAAGCTATGTATGGATCCTGCCTCCACTACATCGCTTCCCAAACTATTCCACTTACTGACTACTCTGTGGCTGAAGAAATACTTCCTAACATCCCTTTGATTCATCTGTGTCTTCAGCTTCCAACTGTGTCCCCTTGTTACTGTGTCCAATCTCTGGAACATCCTGTCTTTGTCCACCTTGTCTATTCCTCTCAGTATTTTGTATGTCGTTATCATGTCCCCTCTATCTCTCCTGTCCTACAGTGTCGTCAGGTTGATTTCCCTTAACCTCTCCTCGTAGGACATACCTCTTAGCTCTGGGACTAGTCTTGTTGCAAACCTTTGCACTTTCTCTAGTTTCTTCACGTGCTTGGCTAGGTGTGGGTTCCAAACTGCTGCCGCATACTCCAATATGGGCCTAACATACACGGTGTACAGGGTCCTGAATGATTCCTTATTAAGATGTCGGAATGCTGTTTTGAGGTTTGCTAGGCGCCCATATGCTGCGCCCATATGTAACCCACGCTATGTAACCCATGCTGTGTAACCCACGCTATGTAACACATGCTGTGTAACCCATACTGTGTAACCCATGCTGTGTAACCCATGCTGTGTAACCCATACTGTGTAACCCATGCTGTGTAACCCATGCTGTGTAACCCATGCTGTGTAACCCACGCTATGTAACCCCACGCTATGTAACCCACTCTATGTAACCCACTCTATGTAACCCACTCTATGTAACCCACTCTATGTAACCCACTCTATGTAACCCACTCTATGTAACCCAATCTATGTAACCCCCTCTATGTAACCCACTCTATGTAACCCACTCTATGTAACCCACTCTATGTAACCCACACTATATAATATATAGTCAGTTCCCTTAAAAAGTTCCATTATATTCACCCACCATATAACAGGGTTCACTATAAACAGTGGACGCATTTAATGGTCTCAGATGAATCAAATGTTGCAGGAGACAGAAACCAAACCCCAGGAGTGACTGTCTGACAGGGAGCGGGAAATGGGTAATGGGGGTGGGCAGGACTGCCTGGGTAATGGGAGATGGGTATGGAGGTACAGTGCCCATGGAGGAGCGGAAGTTAACAGTAGCTGGGCAGCATTCCTCTGTGCCCTGGTGGGTGACTCTCCTAGCCTCTTATGTGGCTAGTGTTGTCTCTGTGCCCTGGTGGGTGACTCTCCTAGCCTCTTATGTGGCTAGTGTTGTCTCTGTGCCCTGGTGGGTGACTCTCCTAGCCTCTTAGGTGGCTAGTGTTGTGTCTGCACCCTGGTGGGTGACTCTCCTAGCCTCTTAGGTGGCTAGTGTTGAGTCTGTACCCTGGTGGGTGACTCTCCTACCTCTTATGTGGCTAGTGTTCTGTCTGTGCCCTGGTGAGTGACTCTCCTAGCCCCTCTTATGTGGCTAGTGTTGTCTCTGTGCCCTGGTGGGTGACTCCTAGCCTCTTATGTGGCTAGTGTTGTCTCTGTGCCCTGGTGGGTGACTCTCCTAGCCTCTTATGTGGCTAGTGTTGAGTCTGTGCCCTGGTGGGTGACTCTCCTAGCCTCTTAGGTGGCTATTGTTGTCTCTGTGCCCTGGTGGGTGACTCCTAGCCTCTTATGTGGCTAGTGTTGTCTCTGTGCCCTGGTGGGTGACTCTCCTAGCCTCTTAGGTGGCTAGTGTTGTCTCTGTGCCCTGGTGGGTGACTCCTAGCCTCTTATGTGGCTAGTGTTGTCTCTGTGCCCTGGTGGGTGACTCTCCTAGCCTCTTATGTGGCTAGTGTTGTCTCTGTGCCCTGGTGGGTGACTCTCCTAGCCTCTTAGGTGGCTAGTGTTCTGTCTGTGCCCTGGTGGGTGACTCTCCTAGCCTCTTATGTGACTAGTGTTGAGTCTGTGCTCTGGTGGGTGACTCTCCTAGCCCCTCTTATGTGGCTAGTGTTCTGTCTGTGCCCTGGTGGGTGACTCTCCTAGCTTCTTATGTGGCTAGTGTTGTCTCTGTGCCCTGGTGGGTGACTCTCCTAGCCTCTTATGTGGCTAGTGTTCTGTCTGTGCCCTGGTGGGTGACTCTCCTAGCCCCTCTTATGTGGCTAGTGTTGTGTCTATGGCTAGTGTTGTGTTTGTGGCTAGTGTTGTGTCTGTGGCTAGTATTGTGTCTGTGGTTAGTGTTGTGTCTGTGGTTAATATTGTGTCTGTGGCTAGTGTTGCGTCTGTGTTTAGTGTTGTGTCTGTGGTTAATATTGTGTCTGTGGCTAGTGTTGTGTCTGTGGTTAATATTGTGTCTGTGGCTAGTGTTGTGTCTGTGGCTAGTGTTGTGTCTGTGGCTAGTGTTGTGTCTGTGGCTAGTGTTGTGTCTGTGGCTAGTGTTGTGTCTGTGGTTAATATTGTGTCTGTGGCTAGTGTTGTGTCTGTGGCTAGTGTTGTGTCTGTGGCTAGTGTTGTGTCTGTGGCTAGTGTTGTGTCTGTTGCTAGTGTTGTGTCTGTGGTTAATATTTTGTCTGTGGCTAGAGTTGTGTCTGTAGCTAGTGTTGTGTCTGTGGTTAATATTGTGTCTGTGGCTAGTGTGTCTGTGGTTAATATTGTGTCTGTGGCTAGTGTTGTGTCTGTGGCTAGTGTGTCTGTGGTTAATATTGTGTCTGTGGCTAGTGTTGTGTCTGTGGCTAGTGTTGTGTCTGTGGCTAGTGTTGTGTCTGTGGCTAGTGTTGTGTCTGTGGCTAGTGTTGTGTCTGTGGCTAGTGTTGTGTCTGTGGCTAGTGTTGTGTCTGTGGCTAGTGTTGTGTCTGTGGCTAGTGTTGTGTCTGTGGCTACTGTTGTGTCTGTAGCTAGTGTTGTGTCTGTGGTTAATATTGTGTCTGTGGCTAGTGTTGTGTCTGTGGTTAATATTGTGTCTGTGGCTAGTGTTGTGTCTGTGGCTAGTGTTGTGTCTGTGGCTAGTGTTGTGTCTGTGGCTAGTGTTGTGTCTGTGGCTAGTGTTCTGTCTGTGGCTAGTGTTGTGTCTGTGGTTAATATTGTGTCTGTGGCTAGTGTTGTGTCTGTGGCTACTGTTGTGTCTGTAGCTAGTGTTGTGTCTGTGGTTAATATTGTGTCTGTGGCTAGTGTTGTGTCTGTGGTTAATATTGTGTCTGTGGCTAGTGTTGTGTCTGTGGCTAGTGTTGTGTCTGTGGCTAGTGTTGTGTCTGTGGTTAATATTGTGTCTGTGGCTAGTGTTGTGTCTGTGGCTAGTGTTGTGTCTGTGGCTAGTGTTGTGTCTATGGTTAATATTGTGTCTGTGGCTAGTGTTGTGTCTGTGGTTAATATTGTGTCTGTGGCTAGTGTTGTGTCTGTGGCTAGTGTTGTGTCTGTGGCTAGTGTTGTGTCTGTGGCTAGTGTTGTGTCTGTGGCTAGTGTTGTGTCTGTGGCTAGTGTTGTGTCTGTGGTTAATATTTTGTCTGTGGCTAGTGTTGTGTCTGTGGCTACTGTTGTGTCTGTAGCTAGTGTTGTGTCTGTGGTTAATATTGTGTCTGTGGCTAGTGTTGTGTCTGTGGCTAGTGTTGTGTCTGTGGCTAGTGTTGTGTCTGTGGTTAATATTGTGTCTGTGGCTAGTGTTGTGTCTGTGGCTAGTGTTGTGTCTGTGGCTAGTGTTGTGTCTGTGGTTAATATTGTGTCTGTGGCTAGTGTTGTGTCTGTGGTTAATATTGTGTCTGTGGCTAGTGTTGTGTCTGTGGCTAGTGTTGTGTCTGTGGCTAGTGTTCTGTCTGTTGCTAGTGTTGTGTCTGTGGCTAGTGTTGTGTCTGTGGCTAGTGTTGTGTCTGTGGTTAATATTTTGTCTGTGGCTAGTGTTGTGTCTGTGGGTACTGTTGTGTCTGTAGCTAGTGTTGTGTCTGTGGTTAATATTGTGTCTGTGGCTAGTGTTGTGTCTGTGGTTAATATTGTGTCTGTGGCTAGTGTTGTGTCTGTGGTTAATATTGTGTCTGTGGCTAGTGTTGTGTCTGTGGCTAGTGTTGTGTCTGTGGCTAGTGTTGTGTCTGTGGTTAATATTGTGTCTGTGGCTAGTGTTGTGTCTGTGGCTAGTGTTGTGTCTGTGGCTAGTGTTGTGTCTGTGGTTAATATTTTGTCTGTGGCTAGTGTTGTGTCTGTGGCTACTGTTGTGTCTGTAGCTAGTGTTGTGTCTGTGGTTAATATTGTGTCTGTGGCTAGTGTTGTGTCTGTGGCTAGTGTTGTGTCTGTGGCTAGTGTTGTGTCTGTGGTTAATATTGTGTCTGTGGCTAGTGTTGTGTCTGTGGCTAGTGTTGTGTCTGTGGCTAGTGTTGTGTCTGTGGTTAATATTTTGTCTGTGGCTAGTGTTGTGTCTGTGGCTACTGTTGTGTCTGTAGCTAGTGTTGTGTCTGTGGTTAATATTGTGTCTGTGGCTAGTGTTGTGTCTGTGGTTAATATTGTGTCTGTGGCTAGTGTTGTGTCTGTGGCTAGTGTTGTGTCTGTGGCTAGTGTTGTGTCTGTGGCTAGTGTTGTGTCTGTGGCTAGTGTTGTGTCTGTGGCTACTGTTGTGTCTGTAGCTAGTGTTGTGTCTTTGGTTAATATTGTGTCTGTGGCTAGTGTTGTGTCTGTGGTTAATATTGTGTCTGTGGCTAGTGTTGTGTCTGTGGCTAGTGTTGTGTCTGTGGTTAATATTGTGTCTGTGGCTAGTGTTGTGTCTGTGGCTAGTGTTGTGTCTGTGGCTAGTGTTGTGTCTGTGGCTAGTGTTGTGTCTGTGGCTAGTGTTGTGTCTGTGGCTAGTGTTGTGTCTGTGGCTAGTGTTGTGTCTGTGGCTAGTGTTGTGTCTGTGGTTAATATTGTGTCTGTGGCTAGTGTTGTGTCTGTGGCTAGTGTTGTGTCTGTGGTTAATATTGTGTCTGTGGCTAGTGTTGTGTCTGTGGCTAGTGTTGTGTCTGTGGCTAGTGATGTGTCTGTGGTTAATATTGTGTCTGTGGCTAGTGTTGTGTCTGTATCTAGTGTCTGTGGCTAGTGTTGTGTCTGTGGTTAATATTGTGTCTGTGGCTAGTGTTGTGTCTGTTGGTAATATTGTGTCTGTGGGTAGTGTTGTGTCTGTGGTTAGTGTTGTGTCTGTGGCTAGTGTTGTGTCTGTGGCTAGTGTTGTGTCTGTGGTTAATATTGTCTCTGTGGCTAGTGTTGTGTCTGTGGCTAGAGTTGTGTCTGTGGCTAGTGTTGTGTCTGTGGCTAGTGTTGTGTCTGTGGTTAATATTGTGTCTGTGGCTAGTGTTGTGTCTGTGGCTAGTGTTGTGTCTGTGGCTAGTGTTGTGTCTGTGGCTAGTGTTGTGTCTGTGGCTAGTGTTGTGTCTGTGGCTAGTGTTGTGTCTCTGGGTAGTGTTGTGTCTGTGGCTAGTGTTGTGTCTGTGGCTCGTGTTGTGTCTGTGGCTAGTGTTGTGTCTGTGGCTAGTGTTGTGTCTGTGGCTAGTGTTGTGTCTGTGGCTAGTGTTGTGTCTGTGGCTAGTGTTGTGTCTGTGGTTAATATTGTGTCTGTGGCTAGTGTTGTGTCTGTGGTTAATATTGTGTCTGCGGCTAGTGTTGTGTCTGTGGCTAGTGTTGTGTCTGTGGCTAGTGTTGTGTCTGTGGTTAATATTATGTCTGTGGCTAGTGTTGTGTCTGTGGTTAATATTGTGTCTGCGGCTAGTGTTGTGTCTGTGGCTAGTGTTGTGTCTGTGGCTAGTGTTGTGTCTGTGGCTAGTGTTTTGTCTGTGGCTAGTGTTGTGTCTGTGGTTAATATTGTGTCTGCGGCTAGTGTTGTGTCTGTGGCTAGTGTTGTGTCTGAGGCTAGTGTTGTCTGTGGCTAGTGTTGTGTCTGTGGTTAATATTGTGTCTGTGGCTAGTGTTGTGTCTGTGGCTAGTGTTGTGTCTGTGGTAGTGTTGTGTCTGTGGTTAATATTGTGTCTGTGGCTAGTGTTGTGTCTGTGGTTAATATTGTGTCTGTGGCTAGTGTTGTGTCTGTGGTTAATATTGTGTCTGTGGCTAGTGTTGTGTCTGTGGCTAGTGTTGTGTCTGTAGTTAATATTGTTTCTGTGGCTAGTGTTGTGTCTGTGGTTAATATTGTGTCTGTGGCTAGTGTTGTGTCTGTGGTTAATATTGTGTCTGTGGCTAGTGTTGTGTCTGTGGTTAATATTGTGTCTGTGGCTAGTGTTGTGTCTGTGGCTAGTGTTGTGTCTGTGGCTAGTGTTGTGTCTGTAGTTAATATTGTGTCTGTGGCTAGTGTTGTGTCTGTGGTTAATATTGTGTCTGTGGCTAGTGTTGTGTCTGTGGTTAATATTGTGTCTGTGGCTAGTGTTGTGTCTGTGGTTAATATTGTGTCTGTGGCTAGTGTTGTGTCTGTGGTTAATATTGTGTCTGTGGCTAGTGTTGTGTCTGTGGTTAATATTGTGTCTGTGGCTAGTGTTGTGTCTGTGGTTAATATTGTGTCTGTGGCTAGTGTTGTGTCTGTGGTTAATATTGTGTCTGTGGCTAGTGTTGTGTCTGTGGTTAATATTGTGTCTGTGGCTAGTGTTGTGTCTGTGGTTAATATTGTGTCTGTGGCTAGTGTTGTGTCTGTGGTTAATATTGTGTCTGTGGCTAGTGTTGTGTCTGTGGTTAATATTGTGTCTGTGGCTAGTGTTGTGTCTGTGGTTAATATTGTGTCTGTGGCTAGTGTTGTGTCTGTGGCTAGTGTTGTGTCTGTGGCTAGTGTTGTGTCTGTGGCTAGTGTTGTGTCTGTGTGTTATTACTGTTCTTGCTGTTGAACAGCGGTTTAGTGTCGATGAAGGTATCGTAGGTAGCAATGATACGGCCGTGGACTAGTTTGGCTTTAATTGGATAGGAGTGAGTACACAACGGGCAGTGTGAGGGAGTGACCGCAAGCCAGTCCGTGGAGGGGGAGCACTTGTGCCTATCAGGTCGGCCTGGGAGTGAGACCGAATGGGCTGAGCCTCCCACTGACCTGGGTGAGCCTACAGAGGGCAGCACTTAAATGCCGCGAAATATTAACTAGTCAGAACAGACGGCTAGGCTGTGTGTTCTGACAGTACAGGCTGTCTACATTTGCTCGGCCACGTACGTCGCGTCGTCCCGACGCGACAATACTGGTGGGTCCGTAGGTATAAAGGAATTACGTACACTAGCTACCCCAGAGAGGGACTGGCTTTCGCTCACTTGTAAATCAAAATCAAAATCTTCTATATACAGGTTGTACGGAGGGCTGAACCTCAGTTGACCACTCGTCTACGAACGTTGTTGCACCCTCACATGTGCGAACATTGACTGGCAGTAGCATTTCCTAAGGTGTGACATGTGACTCAGAGGGCAGCACTGCCCTGACCCTAACACAGGCTTATTAAAAAAAACACTGGGTGCACATACCTACAATAATACTATATCCATGGAATTCATTTCACTCTGGGTACTCTTCTAAAATTACAAGATTATGTCCACCCTGACTCCATTATCAACTAGCTATCCAATGCATGCGCATTTATATCCATTTCTGCAAGCAAACAATTAGCATTACTAGCGTAGGAGTCAGACAAGTCAGTAGGTACGTCAATGTCACAGAAATGTACTGTTGTCCTGGGTCGCAGGCCATAAGTATGGAGCCTTACTAGGCCGTCTTCAGTAACAGTAGCAGTGGGTGAAGGGGTAGACGGGTTGTCCCTAGCATTGGTCTGATTGTGGCGTTGCAACACACACGACTCCAGCTCTGCTTCGGCCTACACATGGTCCACATTCTGTAATACAGTGACCAGAACTGTGCAATATAATCTAAATGATACCTAAGCAAGGATATACAGAGTTGAGAATAATGTGAGGATTCTAGCTAGTTATATTTCTTGATATTAAGCTAAGAATTCTATTTGCTTTACTACTAACACTGGTGCACTGTTGTCTTGGCTTTAGATTATTGCTAACCAGAACTCATAAATCTTTTTCACGATCAGTAATATTAACATCAACATTATTTAGTTTATAAGCATCATGGTTATTTACCTTACTAATGCTTAGTACTTTGCATTTGTCTATGCTAACCTGCATCTGTCACTTCTGCGACAACTGCATCAGTCTATTTGCATCTAGTGTCCTTGTCAGAATGATTCGCTGGCCAATTTTGGTATCATCGGCAAACTTGCCTATGTCGCTATTTATTCCCTCATCTATATCGTTTATGCAAATTGTGAACAAGGGGCACAGTGCTGACGTCTGTGGAACAACAAGAGGCTCAAAACTGACCCTTGTGGGACAACAGGGGACCCAACACTGACCCCTGTGGAACAAGGGCATAACACTGATCCCTGTGGAACAACAAGAGGCCCAACACTGACCCCTGTGGAAACCCATTTGCGACGCTTCCCCATTCTTGTTTCTCCCAGTTTAACCCTGCCTATCTGTCAACCATGCCTCTATCCAAGGAAATATTTCTCCTATTCTGTGTGCCTCAACTTTCCTCTATAGTCTCTAACGAGGGACTCTGTCAGAAGCCTTACTGAAGTCCATATACACAATATCATATTCATTACCATGATCTACCTCCTCAAATACCTTAGTGAAAAAGTAAGTGGCTACGAAATGCTTCGGCAATTATTGATTCCATCAGATTTCCCACACTGGAAGTAAGGCGCTTATTGGTCTGTAGTTCGAAGCCAAGCACCTATCTCCTGCTTTGTAGATAGGTATTACATTTGCCGTTCTCCACTTATCAGGCACTATGCCAGTTTGTAGTGATATGTTGAATAGACTAGCCAAAGGTTTGCTAAGTTCCTCTTTACATTCATTTAAAACACTTGCAAACAGTTCATCAGGGCCTGGGGATTTGTTAGGTTTTAATTTATTTGCCTGAGAACCATATCCATAGTGACTCTGATCATGCATAACTTATGTTCGTCCTGTTATGTACAAGTTATTAACACGTACCATGACTCGTTGTTGCCTCCCTGTCAGTTATGCTCTGATCCATTGCAGTGTCTTTCCTGTTATTCCTGCCTGATCCACTAGCTTTTATACTAATTTCTTGTGTGGTGCTGTGTCGAAAGCTTTCTTGCAGTCCAAGAAAAATGCAGTATACTCATCTCTTTCTCTCTCTCTCTCTCTTTTGTTGCTTCCGTCATCTTGTCATAAAACTCCAGTAGGTTTGTGACACAGGAATTTCCGTCCCTGAAACCGTACTAATTATCTTGTATAAACTCATTCCTTTCTAGGTGATCCACCAGTCTTCTAGGTGCTCCACTAGTCTTCTCCTGATAATCTTCTCCATGACTTTACATACTATACATGTCAGTGACACTGGTCTGTAGTTTAATGCTGTCTGTCTGTCTCCTTTTTTAAAAAATTGGGACAACATTTGCTGTCTTACACACCTCAGGTAGTCGCCCTGTTATGACAGATGTGTTGAAGATTGTTGTTAGTGGTACACACAGTGCTTCTGCTCCCTCTCTCAGGACCCACAGAGAGATGTTATCTGGTCCCACCACCTTATACTCACCTAGTTGTGGTTGCAGAGTTCTAACCACGCCTCTACACTGGTCACTACTGGGTCACTCTTCCTGCTTCCTGCGCTGTATCATGTGTGTGTGCGTGTGTGTGTAAGCTCCCTACATTGAGAAAATTGTTACATTTCATCTACCGCAACATACTCTCTTGTCTTCTTCCAGAGATGCTGCTTCTTGCCATCGCATCTCCCACAAG
>NW_027195944.1:117500-120916 GCF_038502225.1 Cherax quadricarinatus | reverse complement strand
CACAAGGTGAAGGTAGCAGTGTGTGACACAAGGTGAAGGTAACAGTGTGTGACACAAGGTGAAGGTAACAGTGTGTGACACGAAGGTGAAGGTAAGGTAACAGTGTGTGACACAAGGTGAAGGTAACAGTGTGTGACACGAGGTGAAGGTAACAGTGTGTGACACAAGGTGAAGGTAACAGTGTGTGACACAAGGTGAAGGTAACAGTGTGTGACACAAGGTGAAGGTAACAGTGTGTGACACGAGGTGAAGGTAACAGTGTGTGACACAAGGTGAAGGTAACAGTGTGTGACACAAGGTGAAGGTAACAGTGTGTGACACGAGGTGAAGGTAACAGTGTGTGACACAAGGTGAAGGTAACAGTGTGTGACACGAGGTGAAGGTAACAGTGTGTGACACGAGGTCAGGTGACACACTGATTCACAAGACAAAATATGTAGATCAGACTTGCATCATTATATATTTTATATATTATTATTACCTTTGCAAGATAGCTGTAGACTGGTAAGGGTCCTTCACGTAACATAAAGGCCGGTCTTGTCTACCATTACTTACCATCTTACATGTTCTGATAACCACTCAATAGAGCGTAAAACAAATGTCAAAGACCTGTGAGTGATCATGTCAGAGGATCTCACCTTCAAAGACCTTAACAGTGCATCAATCACATCTGCTAAAAAAATGACAGGATGGATAACGAGAACCTTCAAAACTAGGGATGCCAAGCCCATGATGACACTCTTCAGGTCACTTGTTCTATTTAGGCTGGAATATTGCTGCACACTAACAGCACTTTTCAAGGCAGGTGAAATTGCTGACCTAGAAAATGTACAGAGAACCTTCACGGCGCGCATAACGGAGATAAAACACCTCAATTACTGGAAGCGCTTGAAGTTCCTGAACCTGTATTCCCTGGAACGCAGGCGGGAGAGATACATGATTATATACACTTGGAAAATTCTAAACGAAAATTCTAAACTTGCACACGAAAATCACTCTGTATGAAAGCAAAAGTCACTCGTCTGACGATGCAACATCCCCCCAATGACAAGCAGTGCTGCTATTAGCACGATAAGAGACAACATAATAAGTGTCAGGGGCCCAAGACTGTACAACTGCCTCACAGCATACATAAGGGGGATTAACAATAGACCCCTGACTGTCTTCAAGAAGGCGCTGGACAGGCACCTAAAGTCAGTACCTGACCAGCCAGACTGTGGTTTGTACGTCAGTTTGCGTGTGGCCAGCACTAACAGCCTGGTTGATCAGACCCTGAGCCACCATGAGGCCTGGTCACAAACCGGCCCGCGGGGGCGTTGACTCCCGAAACCCTTTCCAGGTATACTCCGGGTAACCAGTACTGCTATAATGTGCAGTCATACGTGATAATTACTCTGCTGTTATATACCTTAGTGAATATATTTATTTGGATACAGAAGTGACGGTGTATGTTTGTACTGTTTAAGTTGTGTTTATAACATTTAATTATTACCATATTTACTGAGAAGCGCTTGATCCGTAGGGATCACATAATGTTTGGGAAATGGAAGGTACTCAGGTTTGATCCAAGGAAGGGGAGGACACCTGGAGTTTACCTGGAGAGAGTTCCGGGGGTCAACGCCCCCGCGGCCCGGTCTGTGACCAGGCCTCCTGGTGGATCAGAGCCTGATCAACCAGGCTGTTACTGCTGGCTGCACGCAAACCAACGTACGAGCCACAGCCCGGCTGGTCAGGAACCGACTTTAGGTGCTTGTCCAGCGCCAGCTTGAAGACTGCCAGGGGTCTGTTGGTAATCCCCCTTATGTATGCTGGGAGGCAGTTGAACAGTCTCGGGCCCCTGACACTTATTGTATGGTCTCTTAACGTGCTAGTGACACCCCTGCTTTTCATTGGGGGGATGTTGCATCGTCTGCACAGGTTCAACTCTTGGCATCAAAAGTCTGTAAGACATATTAACCCTTTTGGGGCCCACTTCCTAGGCCTTTTGTGCTACCGTCCACAGGATTAATATGTAGTGCACAATAAACTAGCTACTTCGGTGGCAAAATCTAAACTCACCGGCATCAGAAGACTTCCCTTCAGGGGAGCCACTAACCCTGTCTTCCAACATACTCTTAACAATACATCAACACGAAAGATACTAAACTCAGAGTGACAATGATGTCAAAGCATAATCATCCTCACAACATTACGTCAGTGATGTCATTGTAGTAGCTACTGCAGAGTTGGGGAAGTGAGAGTGGGATATAAATGGCAGCCGGTAAGTGTTTGAAAAGTGTCACTGGCTCACGATGTTATCTCTGAGTGAAAACTCTTGTGGCAGCTACTGTGTCCTCGAGCGAAGAGACCGAAGACAGTGAACACGATACTGGTGACAGCCACTGTCCTAGAGCAAATAGGATTTCAAGTGTCACTGGACTGTCTTGGACTCGTGAAGAGTCTGGACTGTGGCATCATCCCCGCTAGAGGTACTTGTGCAGCTCTACCTGGATCTCTCCATCACATTGTATTATTGACGTGGTCAGTGGGGACCACCCAGGCCATGACCTAAGCCCCCTCCCGACACACACAAGTGACCACCACCGTTACCACCATCCCACACCACCTCACAACCACACTCCACGCCCCATCATCACCTCTCAAAATCACCGCCCACCATACTCCAATAGGACCCCAATGGAAATAAGTCACTTCGATATTTTTGGGTTATCCTAGGTAATTTAAACATGTTATTATGTATGATAATTTGTCTAACTGTGGTTATGTGTACCTGTACCTAAATAAACTTACTCCTATCTCTCACAACCACCATCCCACACCTCCATCTCTAACAGGCACTCGACACACCAGTTAGTTTAATATGTTTATTATGCACCCCATACCCATCCTGTGGGCGGTAGTCAAAAGATTACAGAGGTACATAATTAGTCCAGGGACTGGACTCCAAAGTTTTGATAGCTGAGCAAGTTACAGAGGTAATGAACTCACAATTTACAAAGGTAATGAACTCACAATTTACAAAGGTAATGAACTCCAGGTAGGTCTAGTCACAATCATGACAAGTTACAAAGGTATTTACAGATTACAGAGGTACGTAATGGGTCAACTGGCCCCCCAAAGTTTTGATAGCTGAACTAGGTACAAAGGTAATGAACTCACAAGTTACAAAGGTATTTACAGATTACAGAGGTACGTAATGGGTCCAGGGACTGGGCCCCCAAAGTTTTGATAGCTGAACTAGGTACAAAGGTAATGAACTCACAAGTTACAAAGGTAATGAATTCTGTAGAATGGTTACTTACGTTTATACATGCTACAATCATGAACAAATTATAGAGTAATGAGCAATTCACACTTCCACACCCGGTCACAACTGTAATGAGTTATTGGTGCAAATATTGATTGTTGAGACACAC